>NW_007726395.1:8771-74042 GCF_000696425.1 Galeopterus variegatus | reverse complement strand
GAGGGTTGCGATCCCGTTGCCGGTCCCGGTGTGGTACGGGCGCGACACTGAGGGTTGCAATCCGTTGCCGGACACGAAAAAAGACAAAAAGGAAAAAAAAATAATTTAGATAGTTTTAAAAAGTATCTATAAGTACTTCATCATCTTATTGTCAAGAAGAGATTGTTAATTTAATAAATATATGTTTTGGTAATGAAAGGGCTACATAGCAATATTTGATCTGAATAGGCTTACATTTTTTCCTTTTTAATACAAAATATTTTAGGAAAACAAAACTTGACTGATGTTACACTGCAAGCTTCTTTTGTTGCAAACATGCTGAAATGGTCTAAATAACGATGCTACTAAAGCAACGTATGCATTGTTTTGATGGGGTATTGATTCCTTCTGTAGTGTTCAGAATTGCTTGCATGCCTCCCAGCAACAAACACACATATGACAGACTTTATGTGGGACGAGCATTCCAGAGAAATGAAATGCTAGTTTACTTTTCAGTAGCTGTGCAACTTTAAAAAAAGATCATGTTTTTAGAAACATGGCCGTAAGGCACTAACACACTTGTATCCAGCGCATGAAACTCTGCAAGTTATTTAACAAAACCTAATCAGAAGGAACAAAAATCTGAAATTTGTAGTTTATTTATTGATTGATTGCCATAGGCCACTAGAGAGAATATCCTGTTCCTTTTAATAAAATCCTTTGGACGGTTGTCTATATTTTAATATATAAGTATTTTTGGAATTTGATTTTAACAAGATTAACTCAAATGTTAGATACTGTGGGGTAAAACTGAATTAGGAGAATGGAAGAAGAAATGGCAGGTGAGGACTCATAAAAAGAATGGTTACTAAACTGAGTTCTTTTTGCTTGTTATGTTCCCATTTACTCTCCTGTACAGCAGGCTGTTATATACATTGCTTTTTAGAATCTGCTGTCCGTGAGCACTAAGGAATTTGGATCCCCAGTTCAGGGAACGTAGCCTGCTCAAGCTTAGCTTTCAGAGAGGAGATGCTAAAGATTGTGTTATGATACTGTTCATGATATTTACTAGTGAAATTTATATTGAAATTATATACTACAACTATTAATTATTGTGCTTACTATTGCTGCAAGGTTACATAAGTTTGTCATGATTTAGATGGTAGCTTCGTGCCTCAAAATAAAACCTTAGCTCTTTCTATCCTTTTTAAAAACATAAACTACTCTAGTTTGTTAATGGGGAAAATGAGTAAATGATAACATTTGTTGAAGAAATGAAGCCTGTCAGATACTTTACCCTTATACCTCATGTCAGGCTTCTCTTTAATTCTGTGTAACTCCAGTAGAACTACCAGGTTATTTTGCTTAAAATGTCTTTTTTCCCCTGTGCAGTGAAAGTTGAATGTGAGAACAGATCTTAATAGATATAGTTACACAGTTTATTTTATCATGTATCACTTTATTGCTGTCTTCCAGAACATTGTTATACTAAATGTTCCAATAATGGAAATTTTATGCAGCTACTTCAAATGAAACAAATTTGCGAAAACTCAATTTTGGAACTCATTCCTTGAGGAGAGGAAAAAAAAATCACCATGCTGTGACCAAATTAGATTTCTGATATGTTGGCAACTTATCAAACACTATTTCCAGAAAACAGGGTGTGGGGTTCAATTGAAATATCAGTACTTCCAAGTCACTTTCAACTGGAAATATTTTGGGTTTTAATATAATTGAATGGTTAAATTTTTGCAAAAATTTTGTTGGTAACAGGTAATTAAATTTGGTTTTATACCTAAATACAAATAAAAATGGCTCTACATGGAATCAGAATGCCATGTTCAGTTACAGTGGAGTCTTCAAGAGCTTGATTTTAAATTCTCACAGATATTAGTTTTACTTACTGTAGCTCCTTTGTTTTGCAGAGATCATGATGCAGCCGTCCTTTTGGATTTCTTTTTAATAATGTGTGACCCTTCACCTTTGATCCCCTGACCTGCATTACCTTGGTAACCATTTCATTTTTTAATTTAATTTCATTTTTTAATTTTGGTGTACAAGCTGTAACATTTCATCTCTCAAAGTGTAACACGCTGATTTCCTCAAATAGAGATACCCCTTTGAGCGATAAATTTGCAAAATGCTGTCTTCATTCTCTGTATTAAAATTCATTTCAGTTTTTAAAATAAAGTGTAATCTGTGTTTTCATCCTTCTAAAATTTAAGTTTAATGAGTACATTTCCCCATACGGTATATTTCCTTTTCTATTCATGTTTTGCAAATGCTTAATTGATTTTGTGTTCATATATGATTTACACACACCCAGGATACCCACAGCCTCACCTCTCCCCCTAGACCACTGCCACCGCGCTTCCCACACCCTGCCTCACTGTCACCACACACCCCTTCCTTTGCAGAGTAACTTGTCTTTTTTCAGAAGTAGTGGCAGTTTTTCAGATTACATTTTTTATTCTCAAGTGTTATTGGCTCAAGTGTTATTGGGAGAAAAAGCTTAGACTTTTAATTTTAATTTCATTTAAAGGTTAGAAGAATACAAAGTTGTCTCATTACCAAAACTCACCTTTCCTTCTCCTTTAATATTTTATTTCTTTATTTGAGGCATAATTTAAGAACGAGCAACAGTTTTAACATGACCAAAAAATGTACTTTTGTTTCTCTGCTGAAACCTGGTCAGTCAACTCTGATGATCTATATACCAAATTGATTTATGCCATATGCTTTTTCTTGACTGTTTTTCAAACAATGCATTTCCTATTGTATTCCTCCTTCTAGAAACTTCTTAATGAAAAGCAAAAACAAAAACAAAAACAACCCCCCCCCAAAAAATTAAACTTGAGTTAATTCTTTGAACTGGTAAGACATTCCTAAGAAACCATGTTCTTAAACAAAAACAAAAACAACCCCCCCCCCCAAAATTAAACTTGAGTTAATTCTTTGAACTGGTAAGACATTCCTAAGAAACCATGTTCTTAAAAAAAGTCATGTGAAATCTCTTAGCATGGCCCACTGAAGCACAGATTATTTTTTAACTGTTTCATTATTTTATTCTCTAACATTTAATGCTGATGTTTTAATTGCACACAGCTGAAGCTGCTAAATGAACACTGAAATGGATTTAAATCTTTTCTGAGCTTTGTTGATACCTATAAAAGTTTATATCATTCATTAGAACCGCAAATTAAAATTAGTTTTGGTGAGCTGTTCATTGGCATTGGAACTCTCATGAACATTTCTTCAGGCTCACAAGCTTGTTTTTGCCTGTTACACCTCCATACCTGGAACACTGCCTTTAGCCTGTTGGACGTCTTTTCTTCTCACAGAATTGTAAAATATCAGAGCTGAGAAATACAAATAGATAAAACATCCTATATTTATAAAGCCCTTGTGATTATAAATGTCCCAATAGTCAGGAGCCATACTTGTTGAACCTTGAATTTTAAGGTGATTTTTTATTATAGTGCTTTTCACAGTTGTGCAGGAATGTTTTTCAGATCCCAAAAGACTTTTTTCACCTCAGGTGTGTCCTTTATTTGTTCCTTTGATGCCATGTCCTTCCAAGTTCCAAAGGAATGGTGTCTGCCTCAGAGTTGATGGTATATATAGACTCACAGGGCTGCAAGGGACCGACCGGAGCTGCTTGTCAGCTCCGTTCCTCTTGCTTAAGCAGCTCTGCACCCACCCATACCCCAAGGGGTAAGCTGGCTGATGGTCCCCCAGAGAATCACAAGCTCCCTGTTGACAGAATTGGCTTCCCTGTGGGCTCCTCATCTACTCTTGAGATAGTCAAATACTTTATTCAAAAGTCCAAAAGTTTTTATTGTCATTTTATTTTATGATTAGGTCAATTATGTATATGTATATATTAAAGTTTCGTGCATAATACATATTAAGATAACCTAAGAGAGCTAGTATGCAGACATATTTATTACTTATTTTCAATGAGCATTGCTCATTTGGTTAGTATTTAGGACTTCTAGGAAGTTGTAAGCCACATGAATATCATTTTTATAAGCGTGATTCATTGAGAAAACCCTCATCTTAGAGTCAGAAAACCTGCTTTGGACTAGCAAAGTCTCTGTATATGTTATTGCTATCTGTTAAGGTAGTCACACAAAACTAAAATACTCAAACAGAAAGATTTCAAAAGGCTTTTATTTTGGTGGAAAAACAGTGAAATTGGTTGTTTGGCTTAACATAGGAGTTTGTAAAACATTTCATTTATGCTGCTTCTGTTTTATCCTATGTGAAATGTAGATATGTATGTCTCCTACTTGCTTTTTAGGATTGTTGCGAGGACAAATGAAACACTATGACAGACACACTGGGAACTCAGAAGAAAGGTGCTTTTGAAACTGAACCTCACCCGATGGCTATGCTGTTGGCAATCATAACTGTCGTGCTGAGAGGCAGTGGTAGTGAACCCTGTGGCCAGGACTGTGGGCTCTGGAGCCAGGCTCCCTTGGTTCGAATCCCACCTCGGCCTCTTGCAAGTGGTCTGACCACAGCACATTGCCTACCCTCTCTGTGCCTGAGTTTCCTCCTCTTTAAATTGGGGATAATAATAATAGTACCTACTCAAAGGATCATGGTGAGTTTTAGCTGAATTGATGTATGCAAAGTACTTAGAACAGCGTGTGGCATGTAGTGTGGCTACTCCTGCATACCCACAGAAGACCTCTGAGATGGGCATATGCCTTACATAAATTGCACTTTAAAAATTTCCCGTTAGTCTTTTAACATTGACTTAGAGACCTTTGGATGCTTAGAGAGAGAGGAACTGAATAGTTTATGGCAATTAAGCACCTCTGAAACGGATGCCAGTTCAGATGTGTGAAGTTAAATCTGGGTTTCTATCTTTTTAGGAAGAAAAGTTCAGATCATGAAGAGCCTATAACCCTTCGTTGATAGGTTCTTTTGTTGTAGCCATTTTTTTGGAGATAGGACAGAGACGTGAGGGAGAGACCCATCTTTTACCTACTTAGTCTTACTCTCTCTCTTCTACCCTCACTGAGCTGTCTAGCTAGCATGGGGAGCCAGAAGTGTCGATGTGTTTAGAGGTTTTTACCCAGCTGTCTGAGGCTTCAGTGTCCTCTTGAGTAAAGGGGAAGGGACATCATTGTGTCACATATTCTTCCCCGAGCTTTATCATGCATTTTAATCATCTGAATTTATCTGGGAGGTGTGTGGTATATTAATTAACCCTATTTTGCACATGAGAATGCTAATGCTCAGGTAGATTAAATAAACTCTTCCAGGCTCACATCCCTTGTAAATTGCAGAACTGGAGCTTAAATCCAGGTGTTGCCCATCTTGTGGCACCTGCTGCCTTGCATTTACCTGCAAACCTGGCTGAACCACTCTCAGGAAATGGTTCTGCCATTTTGGTTGTGGGGACCTCAGCTGTCTGCATTATCGTCCCTCAGCCATCAGACCTTTTAACATGACAGCACCCCTAACTTAGGACCTCATATGATGGAGCTGGCTCCAACAATCACCACCACCATTACTAGGAAACCTCTGTCATATATATGGCACTTTTAGGGACTCTAAGGCAGTGGCTGCAAATCCAGTCACTTGTGTAGCTTTTTAAAAGTACGGAGCACTGGTCTCTCCCTGAGGCTCTGACCTTGTTCTAGCAGAGAACCGTTGATCAACAGGTTCAGAAATACAGGAAGTTTATTTTACAAACAAGAAAAAAGGATGTAGACGATTGGTGCACACACAGACCTGTGCTTCTAGAATATGGGCTAGTGCTGTTAATTCTACAGTTGGCTACATTATAAGTTCAAAGAGGTTGTTTTGGGCCAGTTTAGTTGTTCAGCCCACAATAATCAGCACCCTTGCTGCAGGTTAAAGCCCCCACCATCTACTCTGTAGAATACAGTTTTCTGTGAGTGAGCACCAGACCATCACAAAAAGCAGGCCTGCGCTCTGTTGCAGAGTCAAAGGAAGAAGAGGGCCATGCTTGCCTTCTTGTTCTCTCTATCTCCTTTCTTTTCTCCTCTCTTCTGTGTACTTATTTTGCCACTTCTTTCTCATCTTCTCCTCTATAGGTCTATCCTCCCTCTTTTTTCTCTTTCTTCTGTCTGTCTACTAGCTGTTTACAGTGTATCTGTCATCAGACTGTAAACTACGTAGAATCCTCCAGGTGCTCGCACACCGTAAGTGTTCAAGTGGATGTTTCTTGATTTGTCTGAGTGTCTGTCTTTCCGGGGGATAGGCTACCACTCATTATCCAGTCCTTTCTTTCTTTTCTGTGCTGATTCTTTTGAGTATCTTACCCCTCTTAGCCCTTCATTTTTTCTAAAGGAGAAACCTGAATGACTTTGTAACTTTTTTGTAGTGGTGGGAAGAGGACTGGTAGAGGAGGAAATTCCTGGCGAAGGGTTGACTCTGGGTTTCTTTTACCTGCTCTAGTTTTTATAAAAGCACCTGGTACAAATTCTTGCACATAGTAGACACTCAGCAAACACTAACTCTCTTTTCATTTCTCATTAGCACAGGTAATTAAGAACAGGAGCTGATAGACTGCACGTATCTGTGCAGAGATATATCTGTAATTAAAGTTTTAATTAAAGAAACACCAGACCAGGCAGATGGTTCCTATCCCTGCATCCTGTAAACTGAGCAGCCGTGGCTTTTCGATCTTGCACACAAGCAAAGCTGAGAGAAGCAGCATTCATGGTGGTGCATCAAAGGGGATAGGTAGTTTTACTAACTAACCAGAATCTAATTTTGGTAGCACTCTGCATGATGCCAGATCCAGGGAAAATCACTGCAGTTTGAAATGGAAAGACAATACATCCATGTTCCAGACAAAGCCTTTAAGCCTCAAGTCAAGGACATTACCACAGCGCAGCTGGTAGATCACAAGGCATGTGGTTTTGTGCTAGATCACAAAAGCTGACGAAGTGTTATTTAGGATCATCAGCTAAATACGGTATTAAATTAGAGCATCATCATCCTGATTTTTCAGGTTTTCCCATTATATAGCAATGCAGAATCGAGAAGTGACTTGTGCCTTCCTGTCTCATGCAGATCCTCTGTGCTATGTCACAGTAACCCTAATGGCCGATCAATTGCAGAATTTAAGATATATAACAACCACAGCGGGTAACAGTAGATGTATCTCAGCTCTTTTCACTTCTTGGGGAACACCCCCGCCCCCTTGAACCCCAGCCATCTGTTGTAGTTATATCGACATCGGCAGGAAGGCAGAGCAGAGCGGGGAAGTGGGCAGGTGGTGAGGTTCGTGGCTGTTCCCCTCGACTGCTTGGACTCACTCCTTAACCCCCACTTTCTCAGCCTGCCTCCTGGTTGTTTACTTGGCTACGCCCACAATTTGTAGGCATTCCGTGCAGGTAGGCAGTCAGACAGTGGAATTACATACAGGTTGAGTATCCGTAACCTGAAAATCTGAAATTTGAAATGCTCCAAAATCCGAAACTCTTTGAGCCAACATGATGCTCAAGGAAATACTCATTGGAGCATTTGAGATTTTGGATTTTGGAATATTTGATGCTCAAAGGAAATGCTCATTGGAGCATTTCAGATTTTGGATTTTGGAATATTTCAGATTTTGGAATATTTGCGTTATACTTAATGGCTCAGTATCCATTAAATATAATGCAAATATTCTAAAATCTGAAAAAATCTGAAATCCAAAACACTTCTGGTCCCAAGTGTTTCGGGTAAGGGATACTTACCCCATAATAGTTGATACAGGTGGTTTTTTTCTTTCTTTTCTTTTCTTTTCTTTTCTTTTCTTTCTTTCTTTTTTTTTTTTTTACCACCTATAACTCACTAATTTTCTGTTTGGTAGAAGCAGTAATAAAGCTTTCTTTTCTTTTCTTTCTTTCTTTCTTTTTTTTTTTTTTTTACCACCTATAACTCACTAATTTTCTGTTTGGTAGAAGCAGTAATAAAGATGCTTATTTCTTATTTCACAGTGGAGCACTTAAATTTAGAGGTTAGGAGAATAGTTTCTACTTTGGTGACCTTGCCATGATCATCCCTGTGCTGCTTTTAAGGGAAGTAGAGCTTTCACTTGAAAAAGAGCTTACATTACACGGGAAAGTACATAAGCATCTTCTTGTGGAAGACCATGTCATAAAGTGGTAGATCCCCAAATATTTTAACTTATCTTAATACCATCTGTAATTCAAAACTCAGTCATCCTAGGAGAAGTAAGTGTGTAAGTGTAAGAACACATGCCAGACCCATGAGACCTGTGATGTGCTGCGAGGGAAGCCTGTGTCTTATGTGTAGACACATACGTCCACAACCCTCTGGCTTGGGGAGGACTTCCATTATTTGGCGGGATGTTCTTTGGTTTTAGAAGAAGGCAATTAAATATAAGCTGCTTTGAATAAAGTCTTTTGTGGTTGTGTCCAGAAAATATTGTAAGACCTACATGGAATTGTGCTACTAGCTATTAAGTCAGCACTTTACATGTGGAATTTGAGCCTGACCAACTGTGAAATCTATTTCTTCCCTAATTTGGCTCAAGAGCTGAATGTAACCTTTGAGTATACAGCACAGTTTTAGATGGTAGGAGGTTCCTTACTTATGAAGTCAAACTATTGCTACTCAGAGAGCAGCAGTTACGCCTCAATTCAAGGTAGGAAATAGACCTGTTTCTTGGAAACATCAGCAAACCCACCTGGGATGGTAGGCGTTTTATTTCTCTTTTTGTAGTAGGTTTTAAGAAAGCTTTTGTCCTCCCTGATATCTGTGTGATGATGGGAGGGGGCTGGAGTGTTTTGTCCACCCCAGAGTGACTTAAATTCAAATATTTACTCATTTATTCAATAAATATTTATTGAATGCCTAGTACTGAGCACTGTCCTAGGTATCTGGAATAAAGCAGTCAGCAAAATCCTGTCATTTCCCTTTGGAGAGCTTATTTTCTGGTTGGGAGAGAGGGGCAGTAAACAATAAACATAAACGATAAGTTGCAGTAACTGAGTGCCCATATGTGCCAAGTATATTTACTGACTTGGTCACTCCTCAGAACACTGAGGAAGTAGGTGCGGTCATTACTGCCGTTTCACAGATGAGGAAACTGAGGGCAGAGAAGTTAAAGTAACTTGCTCAGTGTCACACTCCTAATAAGTGTTACTGTTGGCATTCCAACCCAGGTAATCTAACTCCGGATTTCATGCTCTTACACGCCATGCTATTTTGTTTCTCTGTTAAAAAACACTGCCTAATCTGTTTATTTCTAAATAAATAAGGACAGAAATGTCAGTGATAATAAGTGTGATGAAGAACAATGAAGCAGGGTAAACATTTCAAAGGGTCCCTCGATGTGTGTGTGTGTGTGTGTGCGCGCGCGCGCACGTGCATGTGTGCACATGCTATTTTAGTTAGCGTAACATGAGCAGCAGGTGTCTCGCATAAGGTGACTTGAAGGAAGTGACATAGTGAACCACATAGACACCTGGAGTGAAAGTATTCCACGCAGAGGGAACAGCAAATGCCAAAGCCCCAAGGTAAATGTAGTTTTGGTAATAGCGAAAGAGCAGCTGGGAGGACAGCAGGGCTGCACAGAGTGAGGTGGGGGTGGGGGAGAGTAGAAGATGAGGTGGCCAGAGCAGTATCCCATGGGGCCTTGCAGGTCATGGCAAGGGCTTCTGGTTTTACTGAATGAGAATGGAAGCCGTTGAGAATTTTTCAGCAGGAAAAAAGACATGACTAAAAGGATCACTTTGAAGGGCAGAGAATCATCTAGAACTGCAGGGTCATCTGCAGGGTCAGCAGACTGGCCTGCAGGCCATATCTGGCCCACTGCCTCTTTCTGCACACTGGCAAGCTAAGAATGTTTTTTACATTGTTAAATGGTTGAAAAAATAAATATTTGTGTCACATGAAGATTACATGAAATTCAAATTTCAGAGTCCATTTCAGTTCCAGTTTTATTGAGATAGAGCCACGCACATTTGTTTGTGAATTGTTTGGGGCTATTTTTGAGCTGCAGCAGCCAAATTGAGTAGTTGTGACACCATATAGCCTGCAAAGGCTGAAATGTTTATTGTCTGGCCCTTTACAGAAAAAATGTGCCGACCCCTGGTTTGGGGGGATAGGGATGGAAACAGGGAGACTGGTGAGGAGACTGTTCTGAGAGCTGGTGATGCTGGGACCAGGGAGGTAAGAAGTGGTCCTGTGTGGAGTGTGTTTCAGAGGAAGAGCTGATGTTGGTGGTGTTGCACTGAGTGACTGGAAGACTACAGTCTCCTTTAGTGAGGTTAGGAAGACTGGAGGGGGGGAGGCAGCAGGTTGGGGAGGAGGGGGAGGAGAATGCAAGAGTTGTGTTCTGGACATGTTGACTTGAAGATGCTAAGTGAAGGTGTTGACAGGCAGTCATGTGTGAGTCTGTAACTTAGATGAGAGGCCTAGGCTGGAGCTAGACATGGAGTGTTCTCAGCATACAGGGGGTTCTTCAGGCTATGGGATTGGATGAAATCCCATAGAGGGTATGCAGGAATGGAGAGTCCAAACATGGAGCGCTGGGGCACCCAACGTAATGGGGAAAGGGTGGGGAGAAGAAAGCAAAGGAGAACAAGGAGGAGCAGCCAGAGAAGGAAAACCAGGAGATTGGGTGTCCTGGGGGCATGTTTCTCATTCAGAGCAGAGAGTGATCATCTGTGTCAGGAGCTGCTGGAGGTCAAGCAAGGTACAGACCAAGGATTTCACAATGGCTTTGGAAGCGTGGAGGTCATGGGCAACTTTGATTAAGAGCTGTGTGAATGAAGTGGGGAGGACAAAAGCCCCATTCCAGCTGGTTCAAGCAAAAACAGGATAGGGAGTGGAGCTGGTGCTTTGGAGTTCTGTTTTCTGCAGCCTAAGTGCAGGCCAGGGGAGGAGGAGAGAGTTGGATTTGACCTGGGGTTAGGATTTGGCCAGGACAGTACAATGGATGCAGGAGGCGTAAGGGAGCTGAGCACTGTGCAAGAGTTGAGGGGATGATGGGCCACGTAATCTAAGCCAGGCAAGGAGCAAAAGAGAGGCATGAAGGAGAGGAGGGGCAGTAGGAGGTTGTGGAGTCCGTGGATTCAAGAGTAGGATCAAGGGATTGTTGGAGTTGGGATGGTCAAAGAGTAGGGTGCTTGAAATCCATATTATGGAGGGGTGCAGATACGGTTATATCAGGGTCTAGAGCAGTGCTGTCAAGTAGCAATATCAAGTAAGCTGCATGTGTGATTTTTGGTTTATTTTGTTTTTTGTTTTGGTGGCTGGCCGGTATAGGGATCCAAACCCTTGACCTTGTTGTTATGACATTGTGCACACTCTCCAGCTGAGCTAACCAGCCAGCCTCACACGTGTAGTTTTTAATGTACTAGTAGCTATATTAAAACAAAATAAAAAGAAACAAATGAAATTTCAGTAATTTGTATAACCCAGTATATATCTGAAATATTATGTGACTATGTAATCAATATAAAATTATTGGGATATGTTACATTTTTTGTACGAAATCTTTGAAATTGGTATGTATTTTATACTTCCAGCACATCATAGTTTGGATGAGGCACATTTCAGGTGCTCAGTGACCACCTGTGGCTCGTGGTTGTCATTGGACAACATAGGTCTTGGGGATGACCATGGGAGTGTAGTTCAAGGTTACCAGAGGGGAAGAGATCAAGGAACAGAGAGGCCAGCATTTATGAAGGGTTGTCTACATGGATCTGAAACCACTTAGGACTCCTGCGAGGGAGCAGGGCTGGGGCAGGAGGAGGGAGGCCTAGTGGTTGGTGCTTCAGTGGCCATTGCTCCAACCTTCTACCCAGTGAGCGAGCATTTCTTCATCCTGATCTTGTCCCACTCCTCAGAGTACCTGTGAGGATCTGAAGGCTTGCTCTTGCCTCTTTTTAAGTCCAAATGGTACCTACTGAAGTCATGTGTTTGTGGCATGATTTCTGAATCAAAGTAAAATATCAAAACACAGGCCATAATTTTGACAGGATCTTCCAAAAGTGGCAGCTTTTCAGTTGGGTTTTTACTTTCATCCAGAAGGCCTTTCACTGAGTCTCTGATGAAAATGTTAACCCAATGTGAGCAACTCATTATAGCCAATTTTTTTTCCAGGAAAAAAAATACCCTTTTGATTCTTATCTTTATTTTGGCCTGTCTTTTGATGCCTGTGTACTTTGGCTTAATCCTCCAATTCTATTAGTTATATTAACTCAACAGTCTGAAATGTGTTTGAATCCCTGCCGAAGCCAACATTTAATAGCTTCAAGGCAGTCCTGTGTGATACAGGTAACAGCATATAAAGTCTGCCTGCCCTTGTCTGATCCTTTTAAAAGGGCAGACGTGGTCAGCCTTTTGCCATGCAGAGAATTTAACTGTATATACAAGTGTGTGTACATACATGTATTTTTTTTTTTTTTTTGCTTTGATCCACAATGTGTCTTGAAAGATGAATAAAAATTGGTGATGATGTCAGAAAGCTATTTTTTAGGCTTGCAGGCCAGGAAAAGTAAAATATTTTGAAAAGGTAAACAGGAACGCCTCAGCAGCATACATGCTGTTACTGCTTTTCATACTGATAATGAGTGCTGTTAATGTGAGCCCCAAAGGAAAAGGAAAATGGAACCCCGATTCTGTACCTTTATCAAGTTTAAATTTACTTTAGATTCTGTTTAATTTGTTACCTGCAGTGTTATGGTTACCCAAAAAATCCTACAAGCCCTGATATTTAGAAAGAAGAGCCCATTTTGAGCCATGGGTTTGTGAACACTATGTTCTTGGAAGACTTTTGTGTTGGAGGAGTAATTAATTGCTTGTTCATTTTGTAGTAGGTAAAGTCATGGGAATGAGGGGTCTAAGTTGTCTATAGCTGGTCAGCATCCAGGCTTCAGTAGTCTCCTAAGAGCATCACAGAGAGTCCACCTTGTTGCTAACTATGTTACTTTTTTTTTTTTTGACCGGTAAGGGAATCACAACCCCCGGCACTGTGTGGTCTGCACCACAGTCAGCCAGTGAGCGCACCGGCCATCCCTATATAGGATCCGAACCCGGGGCTTCAGTGCTACCAGTGCCACACTCTCCTGAGTGAGCCACGGGGCCGGCTCCTGTGTTACTGTTTTAAATACCATGTTCTCCTTCTTGCACCATAGTGTTCCCATGAAAGAAAGCTCAGTAAATACCATTTAGTAATAATGAGAGCTTACTCATTACATAAGTTTTCTTAAACTCTCTTTATTCTAATTAAAATGTTTCCCTCTGATGGGGAAGTATATGAATACCAAGAACTGGAAATTAAGCAAGAAATTAAAACAACATTAATGGCTTTATTGCAATTTGTTTTGAGGTTTTTTCCCGACTAAATGGTGTTTTGCTTATAAAGTGACCCCTTCACACATAAATCTTTATGATGAATGGACTTAGAATGTATCCCAGGAAAAGAAGAGTTATTTTATGATGCCACTTGTAAATTATAACATACGTTATGGAAGAGAACCAAAGTATTAGCTTTTTAAAAGCATTGCTAGCATAATTACTTAATTCGGCACATACACAATTCTAGTTTCTTTGAAAGTGAAGGCTGGTGTATCTAGACAACTAGGAAAATGAATGTTCTGTCATTTGTTCATTGTTTTTTATTTAGATCTGTGTCATTAGGATGCTCAAAAAAATCCAAAGTATAACATTTAAACTGGCAACTTATTTATTCCTTCAGAAATGTCCTGCTGCAACTTAAACTTTAACCAACATAGCCAGCATAACCTTCCAAGCAAGGCAGGTGTGTGGTCTGCGATAGGACAGCGCTTGTCCCTCCCTCGTCCTCAGGGCAGAGAGTCCTCATATAGGCCAGTTCTCTGGTGGTTCTGCCAAGCAAGGCAGGTGTGTGGTCTGCGATAGGACAGCGTTTGTCCCTCCCTCGTCCTCAGGGCAGAGAGTCCTCATATAGGCCAGTTCTCTGGTGGTTCTGTTTTTGGTCTTTTGTATTTGTCTCTACTAATAATATTCATTAACCTGAAACTCCCACCTCTGGAGGTAGATGCAGGTGAAAGTAGAGATATACCAGACCCCACAGCCCTTCCTTATCAAGAGTGATGTGTCCCCACCCAGCTGCACCTCTCTTGCCTCCTCCTCTCCTCTCTGCTCCCCAGACGTGCAGGCACTTCAGGTTGCTGTCTGCTCCCGCTTGCGGTTTTCTTCTGTACTCCAGCCCTTCCTCCCACCTCTGCTTGATCTGGCGGGCAGAGTAGAAAGGCCAACTCAGATGTCACCTCTCTCATGTGCCCTTTCTTGAGCTCTGTTCACATCCTGTTCTTTGGTTCACTGTTATCCTGAGCACTGCTTCCTGTATCCCTCTGAGGGCCCTTGCCACAGTGTATTGTACTTTATTAGTGTCTTTAATCCACTAAACTGGGAGCTCCTTGGAGCAGGTCCTGGGTCTCCCTTATTTCTGTTTCCCTAGAGCCCAGCCTTAGCATCTGCAGGTGGCTGTGAGTGAATGAATATGGGTAGATGGATGGGGGATGTGACGGTGGGGTAATGTGCCATCGAGCCAAATAGGTAAACTTAATAATTGTTTTGGAGGAAGAGAAGAGTAAATACTGTTTTTGTTTATACAGGTCTTAAGATTTTGGTAGCAGAAAGCAAATATGCAAAGAGCAATGGAAAACAAGTCAGAAGCTGCTGTCTGATTCCAGAGGTGCTCACCTTTTATGTTAAAAAAAAAGTAATTTACGTTTGATTGCCTTGATATCTTCAATTTGTTGTTCTGGTATCTTAAGTAACTAATTATTTAATCGATTACTTCTATGGACCTAAGCCATAAATGTCATGAGGACTTTCCTTGTAAGACGCTGAGAGCTCTTTTCTTTTCACAGCATGCCTTTTTTACTACCATATTCTGGGCTTGTGAAAGCGACTGGCTCTAAGCATTGGACACAATGCCTGGATATGATGGTCCTTCTTTTACTTACCTGATCTACTGGAATTAAACAGTCATGCTCATATTCAGTTAGTTTGAGGTTCGATTGGAAATCAGTCCCAAATTGGGGAAACAAATCAGATAGCATTCACACCACCACCAGCCCCACGCCACACATGCTCCCAACCTGCCCTGTAAGACTCATAAGGACACTGTTCAGTGTTTTACCTAAAGTCATTCACTTTATGGCTCTTCCCCCACAACAGTAGCTGAACGAGGGGAGGCAAATGAAAGAACAGATCATCCCTTCAGCATCAGTGTGCATTACAGGGCCACTGCAGAAGTTACCTGTAGCTTATTAGGATCTTATATTAATTAGGAAAATGTTAGTTCTTTTTCTCATGCAACTTTAGTATCTCCTTGAAATATTGCATTTTTGTAACCTGTGCAACTGGCCGAGGAAATAAGAATTGGAAGTGCTGGGGACTGAATTTAAGAGGTCCTTCTTCTGAGTCCAGTGCTTCAGTAAATGGTCTCTAGCAGGGGAGCCTCTTAGAGCATTGTGTTCTATTATATCAATATGTACTTAGACATGTTAATCTGAATTAGAGAGCTGATTGTACATAATGACTCCCCTGGGACTCTGTGTTAGGAAGAAACAAAACAAAAACTTAAGTCGTTTGCTGAATATGCATAGTAAGTAAGCAATTCTTCTAAAATGAGTGTTTATTGCATCTGAACCTTGATCATCTTTGAACCTTTAGTTTTTAATTTGGTCCTTTAAAAAAGTTTGTGACCTCTTAAAAGATCCAGCCTACAACCCAGTAAAAGTTGTGCTGCACTGACTGCAAAAAAACTAATTGTACAAGACCCAATTTTGAGTTATCATGGGGGAATAAGTCAGATGTGTGTGGGTATATAAATGTATATAGTGTCTGTTGGGGGTAGATGTATATACATTTACACATACATATGTATATGTGTGTTTATATTATATACTTTAGTTTGCCTTTACCCAAATGTTTCCTTCTCTCTCTGCCTCTGGAAATGGGGCAAATTTTCTTCTGTTAAAAACAGAAATAGAAGCGATGGTCTTGACCCATTTTACACCTATTTATTTCAGGCTCTCACCATGCACTTGTTCACGGGCGCAGCAAGAAGAGGGAGCCACAGAGCTGGAGCTGCGAGGGCTGACACATGGGGATGAAAGCTGGCAGAATTCGTAGGGAGAACTTTACCATCCTGCCAGCCCTGTATCTGGCTTCAAGACAATTCTATTAGTGAATTAATTGTTCTCAAAACCCCAAATTAATTTGAACTGAATGTTACTAAAAATGAAATAGATTAAAGTGACCTACCTTACCTCATCCAGGGTTATTATGAAGGAGCTCCATGGCCTGACTCAGCAGGTCTCTGTCCACATGCCACCTAATCCCAGAGGCCTCCATGACCACCCATGATGCCACTCTGTCCCCTCAGCAAGCTCCCCTGTTCTGACTAGCACTCACCCCTAGCAGTGGTATATTTACATGTTGATTACCTTGTGTCTCCTGTGAGAATGGAAGCTCTGCAGAGCAGGGCCCGTCTTGTCCCCCATGTAGCTCAGTGCACAGGACGGAGCCTGGCACTTGTGGAGTCTAAATAAATGCTGTGGAATGAATGAGTGGGCCACTAGTGTTGTATTCTTTCTGAGTGTTTGCCCTTCAACTTGTCATTTATATATATGCTTTAAAATGATAAAGCAGTGAAAATTTGGGAGTAAATAAAAATTTTGTTGTGATTGGAATAAGTGGCAGCCTAGTTCAGGGTGCTATGAGAAGGCAGATCATATCAGGACTTTCGAATTGTGAATTACAGACTTACTATGTGTTATGGTATCCGTGCCTCCCGAAGCAGAAGACACAGATGTAGGGGAAGCATGAGTCATGCCTCTGGAATATTGTAGTGTCAAGACACCTATTGAGTGTAGAAAGAAACTGCGAGGAGTAGAAATAGGGAGGTAGAAAATAGGCAAAACAAGTACTTAACGATTTCCTTAAAATTTAATCATTTAAAATAATAAATTTTGGTATCACGTAAACAAGATGAATCAAAATATTTTTTAGATCAAGTGAGCATTAATAAAGAGGTGGAGGGAACTTGGAGGCAATTATTTAGGTAGTACTAACAACAGTACTTTTGTTCCAGATTACCTTCATGGATGCCATAGTTATTCCGTCTTTACTCTGTGTTGGCATAGGCCAGAATGCCAGTATTGTTCTTGAAAACCTTTGAGGAGGTTTTTTTTTAAAACAAACAAACAAACAAACAAAAAAAACACAAAGAACAAAAACAAAATCAAGAAGACAGTATCCTGTGATGTAGGCTGTTATCTCAAGGTGAGTTTGTTTGTAGCACTAACTTGTGATGAATTGTTTAAAGAACTGGAACTTCTTTTCAGGTATAGCATATTTATTTGTCAGATTTTGTTCAGTTCAATGTAAACTTGGGTTATTTATTACACATTGAAGGAATCTACTAAAATCAGGAACAACAAAGGTTCAATTGAATGTAGATTTTATTTCACATTGAGAGGTAACCAATATTTCTGATCTAGTGAGTAAATACGTTCGATTCTTTTTAAATTAAGTGTGAAAAGCAAAAGCCAGATTTTTGTGTATCACAAAGCAAAACAAAAACAAAAATCCTTTCAGGGTGTGATACATTTTTCATTAAACTTATTGCTGAATTATTTTGATTATATAATCTTATCCTCTCCCATGCAAGTATAAGAAGTGTGAATTCTGAGGTGAAGAAATAATTGCAGAAGGTGGTTAATGAGGGAGAAATCACAAATCCTCATTTTTAGTTTTGTGGACAAAGAAATCATCAGGAGGACACAAATGTAAAGGAAGATTCTTGATTGCATTCAAGAAATGCAAGGTTGAACTTTTTACTAAAATAGAATTTTAAAGCCTCTTAAGGATATGTGTATTGAATAAGTAATGTACCTAGAACAGCAACCTAGGACATAATGAGCACTCATAAATGTTTGCTCTTCTTACAAGGATTCCAGTATGAAAGATTAAATCATGTTTTAATCACGCTTGGTAAACTGTACTATAATTTTATTATGGTGAATGTCTACTTCTAATTCAATGAAGAGTGGCTTTTTAAAGCAGAGAAGAAACCGAAATGTTTTTCTTGGTGCTCTTATGTTGTGTACATGTAAAAGATGCTGGGACAGGTTATCCACGTAGCAGCCCCCTTGACCAAAGGTGCAGGAGCAAATGTATCACTCTTAGTTTTAGTTTGGAATTTGTTATTTTCATAAATCTGAAGATTTGATTAACTTATTGTTTTTAGTGTATTCTGTTGTTGCATGTGTGTACCTTTAAGTTTTGTGGAATTAAAATTGAAACCTATGACCAACAGATGCTTAAAGCCACTGTCAAAATCACATACTTAGCACTTCATTGATTTGAAATCTAGTTTTCACTCAGCATTACTGCATTTTAAAATGTGACATAAGATTTTAAAGAGTGAGTTCATGAGTTAGTGCCCTCTGGTGGCACATGGAGGACATCAGGCAGAGAGGGATTGACCCAAGAGCCTTCAGATAACTTCCAAAGAGGACCCACTTATAATTGGTTCTTTCTGGTAGCTTTTCTTTTTGGTGGGTTTTGCAGAGTTGATGTTTTGTGCCCATATGTAATTTTATATTTTTCATGTGTTTGGTGCTTGTCATTTTCTTATTCCATTAAGCCATAGCCCTAGAGTTGCCTTAGTAACAGCCTTACAGCGAGTCTTCTTTAGCAGTCTTGGTCGCGAGTGAAATTCTGGATGAGAGAATTTTCAGGTAGACTTGCTGTAAGAAGGTATACCAATGTTAAGATTTCCCTTGAGGAACTGGGACACCATTTTTAGATGCATCTCTTAACTCACCTTTTCAAGGGGAGACCATGTCACTTCCTGGATTAAGGAAGGAGCCTCCTTGATGAGCCTTTGGGTGACTCACTGGCACAGCTTGGGATGAGCCCATCTGGTGGATTAGTCTTTGATGGACATTTGTTCCCCATTTTGGTCTTGCCTGGAGGGCAGCCCACCTTTCCCACTTAGGCCCCTTGGCCAGATTCTGTTACTCTGGGCTTTGGGATCAGGCAGATCAGGAACTTAAGCCCATCTCCACCTCTGAAAAGTTGCGGGACCCTGGGGAAGTCACTCTGTCTTTTATGGGTTTCTTTAGTTATGAAACAGGGATGATTTCTAACCTATATTTTGAACTTAGGTTAAGAGACAGTTGTGAGGGTGAAATGAGATGATGTGTCTAAGAGACCTGCCAATTTGACCTGTGCAGACTGCCACTAAAAACGTGTTTCCTTTTCTTCCTTGAAGGCAAGCTCTCCCTCTTTCTTAATTTAAAAGGTCATTAAAAAAGAAACAACTTTGGGCCGGCCCGGTGGCGCACTCGGTAGAGTGTGGCGGCGCTCCCGCCCAGGGTTTGGATCCCATATAGAGACCGGTCCGCTCACTGGTTGAGCGCGGTGCGGGCACGACACCGAGGGTTGCGATCCCGTTGCCGGTCACGAAAAAAGACAAAAAGGAAAAAAAAAAAAAATGGAAACAACTTAATTTTGGTATAATTTCACATTTACAGCAAAGTTGCACAGATTGTGCAGAGTTCCCATGTACCCCTCACCTGGCTTCCCTGCAAGCCCTACTTTTATGTTGTTGAGTTTTCCTGGTGGATTTCATAAATGATCCCTGTGGACTTGGATCACATTTGGCTTAAGTGCCTATTTAGCACTTTGCTAGGACTGAAACATTTGCCTTGAATCCCTGAATTCCGCTGTAGGTGTGGCATTTGCTTCCAAACCATCTTTCTGTTTTTACCTTGCTCTCTGTTTGTGACGATTTGACATTAGGATAGCCTTCTGTGATTTTCCAGGATCTTCACACCTAGACATTTTCTCTATTTGTGCACTTAATGAGCTGTGCAACTTCAAGAAAGACAGGATGGTCAGTTTACACCGTATTTCAACTCAGCGATTTTGCAGTTTCATAGTTCTTGTGCAATTAAAATTTAAGTCAAGGTAGAGAAGCACGTGCATCTTGAAAAAAACCCCAAACGTTTATCTTTAGGAATAAAACTTACTGAGCTTCCCAATTAAAAGTCCACTAGCTAGTTTAGTACATAATCTATAATTAGCATTATTACATGAAAAAATAGCAGCAACTCAGATTTTATATACTTTTGCAGTTTAAGAAAATGATGTCACAGACATTTCATCTGGTTTCTTAATAACCTGGAGGGACAGTTGGGGAGATCTTTGTCCCTCTCCTCTCATGAACCCAGATAGAGTAAGGGAGACCAAGGAGCGACCTGGCTGAGGCCTCACAGCAAGAATTAATGCCCAAGTTCATGAGAGTCACTCCAGAAACACAGCCTCAGCACCAGTGGCCCATGCCTCTTGCAGCATTCCTGCAGTCGTGGGGCTTTGAAAATGCTGTTGTCCCCTTTTAAAATGGCTAGACTCTATCCCAGTGATCTTATTTACACTATTAGTATACATAATAATTCTTTAATACCTAATAGACAGTTTCCATATTTTGTTCAGTTCACATCTTTACCGAATATTGTGAAGTCAGCGTTGTCAGGCTTGAATGAACAAATCTCACTGTGCAGTGCCTTCAGAGGGGCAGGTATTGGTTCTTGGGCTCTGCTCTGAGCTGACACTGGCAGCGTCATCAGTAGCTCTGGGATCACTGTGGCCTCTTCTGGGAGGCTCCGTCTTGTTTATAATCTTTGGGTTACTTATTGTGCTAGAGATAAACGTTGACAGTAGAGACATGTGTGACATATTTTTTACAAGAGCCATTGAGATATTTGAACGAGAAGATGATGTCGCTTGAAAAAGTGATAAATGGGCCAGGTTCTTGAGAAGCCAGCAGAACTTCTTACTGTAACATTTAGCTCCAGGCAGAAAACAGAAATGAGTCTCCCAAGAAAACTTTGGCAAATAGGGTGGGGGTAGATGCTTTTATACAAACTCTAACACCTTTTTCTGTGGTATAAAAATTAAACTTTGTTGTCTTGTGCCTTGTTTCTTTTTTGGTTAGGTCTCCATTTCTAACCACATCTCAGTTGTCTTTTCTGAAAATGTGGGTTTGGAGGTGCCTGCGTGTGGTGTCTGTAGTGGCAGCTAATCCCATGCCATTCGTTCTTATTGGTCATTTGGATGAGTTTGTGGGTGTTGTTTTTTGTTTTTTTAAAATTAATAACAGACAAATTTACAAAGTTAAAGGTATGTGCCAAGGTATGCTTTAATCTTCTGAAGTCCTAGCAGCCTCATCAAAGAGCCTTTTTTTTTTTTAATGTAATTTTATTATTATTTTTTACATTCTAGGATGTTGTTGTAGAGCACTTGGGAGGGAGGGGGAAAGGGGGAAGGAGAAGGAAATGGGATGGATGAAGGAGGAAGGAGGAGGGGCGGGATTGAGGCCTGTGGCAACTCCACTCATTCCCACAGGGGAGACTGGGGGGCTTCCAGCGGTGGCTTGGTCATTGCTGGGCTGGGTGCAGATGTCAGGGAGGTGTGGCAAAAGCCTTTTTGTTTTTTAAGTTGAGGAAGTATCCAAGTATTTGCCTGGTCTGGCCTGGCACCTGCGAATTCTGGAGCAGCAGTAAATCCCTGCTGGCTTTCCTGAGGGTCTCTTGAACGTGGCTGGCTGTGCTGCTCCCTCCCAGTGGCTTTAGATGTCATGTGATAAAAACCTGTGTTGTCGTTTTGGTTGCCCTTCTCAGGTGTGATGCTTTTAGGAAGTTATAAAACATATGGGACAGTCTGGCTGGAATGAGAGGGTGGAGAAACATTGATCTGAGATTGTCCCTGTTGATAGGTTTGCAGACTTCATAATGAAGATTTAGCTTCACATACATGTTGTGGGGATTTGTGCATTATAGCAGACTTCTGTTCGATCAGGGCATGCTGTGGCACTGCTCCCGAGAGAGTGAGATCAGGTGTGGTTCTTGCCTTTGTGGGTCACATGAGACTGTGTTAGCATTTCCTACTCTGTTAGTATCGGACTTCCGCAGTCCAGGCTGCCAGTCTGAGAGGTGTTTTGTGTTAACTTGTAGCTCACTCACCCTGACTGTCTGGAAAAGAGATTAAGATTTTGGTTGTATAATTTACAAAAATGATCAGAAACATCAAGCCCACCCCCTCACACTCCCCAAGTGATCCAGTTATTCAAATATTTATTCAAATTACAAATTTCTTTCAGCCATGGATGGGTACTTCCTTCCCTCTCTTTTTCCTTTGTGTTTTCTTCACCTACCAGATGGGTTCACACTGAAAAATAAAGCAGGCTCTACTGTTTAAATGCTGAAAGAGAGGAACTGTGCTCGAGGTGCCTCGTGGCAAGCACAATTGAGTAAACAGAGAACTGTGGCAGTTGTTTATTTGAAGGTTGGTTGTGATATATGAGCGAGCCTGTCTTTTTAATACCCACCTGTGTGCCCTGGACTGAAATTGGTATTTGGAGCAGGTTTTGCATTTTAAGTTCAGTTTTGAGAACTAGCCATTCCCTGTGAAAGCGAAGTTGCTGGTAAGTTTGTTTTAAAGATGCTGCCACCCTCTATTTCTGTGAGCCCAGTAAAAATAGCATGGAATAAAATTTAATTATGCTATACTGAATATTTCATGTGGAATTAAGGGGCAAAAGCTGCCTTTAAAAAGCATTAGGTTTGGAAAGAATAAAGGCTTTGTAGGTTCTTTGGAAGATACTATAATTAAAAGATTTGCTCAAATGTATTTTTCCCTTTTTGAAGAGTTTAAAGAAATCCAGCCCTCCCTTCCTAAATTGATTACCTCTCAGACCTCAGCTCTGCTTGGCCGTGAATGCAGGGAAGCCACTGCTGTGCTGATTTGACAGCTTCTTTCTGTTAAATGTAAAATAGTTTTTTAATCTTCGGATTTAGATGTTTAATAGAAAGTAAATGTTTGACTTGCTTTGGTTTCTGCTGAACCTGTATTTAAATCTACACAAACAGTTTGAATAAAGTGAAAACATCACTGGACTAGCTATTTTAAACATTTCAGGATATAAGAATGCTAAATGGGGTTCCCTTTTAAAAATAGAAATGGCTGCTTGCATTTACATAATTACTGCTAACTAGCACAACATTTTAAATGGTGACAAACTCAGGGTGGAAAAAGTGTCTGTTTTAAAATGCCTGGTAAAAGGAGACTGAAAACACTCCGTGAGCAGCTGCTTCGCATGGAGGGTCTTTTTTGCAAAGCCGGGAGGGCAATGTCGGGGGAGAGGTGGAGGAGAGCAGCCTAGGCAGGCTTCCTACAGACTCTAAGGGGTCACTTAGGCCAGAACTTACCAGCCTTTCATTTTGAAGCATGATTATAATAAGTATTAACACTTCAATTTGCCTTGATGTTTTGGACAGCAGTGTTCTTGTCCAGTTAAAAGGTGTCTGGTGAGGGTTGAAGTTCACCATTGGTGAAAAGAACATGGAAGAATATTTGTGAAAATGAAGACCAGGATCTGCCTTGATGTTTTGGACAGCAGTGTTCTTGTCCAGTTAAAAGGTGTCTGGTGAGCGTTGAAGTTCACCATTGGTGAAAAGAACATGGAAGAATATTTGTGAAAATGAAGACCAGGATTGACTTACACAAACTCATCAGTAGTTCAGGCCAGAAGTCAGGAATATTCTTGATTCTGCCCTTTTTTCCCTCCCAAACATCTAAATCCATTTGTTAAGTTGTTTTCCTTCCAAGATAAATCCATCTTTCCACATCTCTACTGGTACCACCCTAGTCCAAGCCGCCTTCCTTTTCTTTTCCTGGACATCTGTCACATTTTCCAGTTTGGATTCCTACTCTCAGTCTCCAGTCTTGCTTCCCTTGCAATGTATTCGCTGCACCGGGACCAGGATAATTTATTAAAAATGCAAATAAGATCGGTTCACTAGCTTCCTTAGACCCTGCAGTGACTTCCCACCCATTTGGAGTACAGTTGGCCTGCATGGTCCAGTCCCTGTTTCCTCTCTCGTTTCCCACCATTTGCCCCTTCTAGTGACATTGACCCTTCCTATTCCTGGAACACATCAAACTTGGCTCTTTTTTACATTAGCTGTTTCCTCTACGTGGAATGCCTCCCCCATATTCCCCCATCTTTGTTTGCTGGCTTCTTTGTGCCATTCAAGTGTCAACTCCAATGTCATTTCCTCAGAGAGACCCTCCTCTGATGACCCATTCTAACATAGTCCCCCATCACTCTGTCATGTGGCAGGTTTTTTAAAAGCATTTATAACTGTCTGAAATTGTCCCTTGTCTTTTTAAAAATTTTGTCCTTATCTTCTCCCCACTCCACAGGCTGTTTTAGGGCAGGGGCCTTGTCTGTCTTCTTCTTAGCTGTGTTCCCAGCAGCTAGAAGTGCCTGTGAGTGCACAGGTGTTCATTGTTTAGAAGAATGTGGGACAGGAACCCTGAAGATCATTAATGTCTAAGGAGAGCTCTCACTGGGTGGAACTGGCTGCCTAGAAGGGTGGTCCTGAACTCCTTGTTAACGTCTCCCCAGATGGTTTTTGGAACCATTTGGGAAACCCTGCTCTAAACTTTCCCTTTTAGAATTGGAAGTTGAAATTAAGGGAGTCATAGAATGGCTGTACTTAAACAGAATTAGCCTGTGCCCCAAGAAGGATGTGAAAGTAATTCTCACAGCTCACCCCAAATGAGATGAGAAGTTAATGTTCTCAGTGTTCCTGGTCCATAGGAGTAGCTCACCAGTGGTGGTTTGCCTCCTTGCTGAGGCAGTGGGATAGCACTGCCTCCCCTTGCCGAAGACTGGATTTGAACTCACTTGCACCCAGCTCGAGAGCCAGATCTCTTTCTCTGTGATTTCTCCGACAGCATCCTTATGAGCACAGCAGGTATGCTTTCTCTGTTCAACATTCATTGTGTGGTTAGGTAGCAACTCTGTTAAGATATAGGTATTGCAGGAATCTAAACTTTGGGGAGCAATTTTTAGCTTCCTTGGTTTTCCTCCCGTAGACATCCAGATTTTTAGGAGGAAAATGTGGTAAGGTTGTTGATACCTAGAAAGTTGGCAAGGGTGCTCAGAAGTAGTTAATTGAACTTTTTTCATGCAGCTTCCTTAGGGAAGAAAAGAATCACATTTCTAACTCACTGAGTCTCAAGTATATATGCCACTCCAAGCTGCCTGTCGAAGCATTTACTTTGGTCTTGAATATGCTAGTTGGGGACTGGGTTGTAGAACTCAGGAGACCTGTTTGCCAAGCAAAAGCTCCCCTGTGCAACTTTCAAATTCTTGTTGCTGTCTTTATCAGGGCATTATTACAGTGGTTGGGTTGCTCAAGTAAAAATAGTAACTTCTCAGTTAATTTATAGTGAAATGGACCTTTTCAGAACTGAGACCTAGAGATAAAAGCCCTGGAGCTGAAGGATTTGAGTTGCTTTTGACTGAGCATCATTCATTAGACTAAGTTTAAGAGAATCTCTCCCTTCTCATGTTTGACTGGAGCCTAATGCCACCCAAGTCAAGGTGCCCTGACTCTGCGTGGTCCCTTACTTGCCCGACTAGAGAGTAGGTTCGAGGTGGAGGAATAGCAGGACGAGTATGGTTGGGGTCAGGGACGGATCAAGAGGTGTGGGATGAAGGGGGCAGATAGGGCTGGAAGATGGGTTTCAACCAATGTAGGAAGGGTCTTGTATGCAAGACGTAGGCACCACAGTAAGTAGTTTTCCCTTGGCGGTGAGCTGGTGGGTGTTTAGGGTCAGCTAGAGGTAGAGATAGAAGGGTTGGGGGTACAGGCCAGTCATTGATTTCTTAGTTGGTGTAAACTCAGTAAGCCTGTCTTTACTGGAAGCCATTTTTCTCTTATGACTAACACTATGAGAATCAATCTACTACATACCACCAAATTGTATTGCTTTTCTGACTCGACTCTTTGTTGATTGCTTTTGAAGTTGACATGGTAGTTTATTCAACTGAATGTTCTACACATTTCTATACCTGTCTGGTTACTGGGGTAAGTAATCCTGGTAAATATTGGAAGGGCAATGACTTTGCCACATAGATTATTAGAAATTAATGTGCACAGTACATGACACTGTGTGTGACACACATTCAGTATATGGTAGTTATTATTTAGTTGTTTGAAAATGAAACGGGATCCTCCGAGCATACCTGAAGAGTGAGATTGGTACTTCTAGATGGACATACTGGCTGTGTTTAACTGCCCTTGGGTGTTAGCAAGGAAAAGTACCCGCTTGCTATTGCTACTTTCCCTTTTCTCAGCCTTAATAAAGCCTAAATGATTTCCTGCCTGCAAATAGCTTGATTTTCTTTCTCTAGCCTGTCTTTTCATGGCTATGATATTTGCAGAAATTTCTAGCTACCCACCAGTCCATAACTTTCCCTCTTCTTTGCAGATGCAGTGTTTAGTGGTGTCTGAGAAATCCCACAAATCCAGTTATTACCCTTGGAAAGTTGAGATTCCAGTGGTTCAGTTGCTAAACTTCAGTTTCATATCCCTTTTCTTGGTACTGTGGCTGGCACATTAAGTGTTTCTTAAAGTTGCTTGAGGAGCTTAAATGTATGTTGAAATTTTAGTGTGTCTGCATATAGAGAAAACAAATTATTATGTATACTTTACAAGATCCATCTGTTTCCCATTCCTCAGGTTTAGTGATATAAGTAGATATAAATCCTGTCTTCTAGGCAGACAAATAAAAGTTAATAGAGAGAGAATGGGCTGATAACTGGGAATGGTTATTCCAGTTGGAATTGGCTTGTGAGTTAGCCCCTCAGGATGGCACAGATGGTTTCCAGGGGAATGTTCAGGAAAGACAGTGGAAAGGAATTTTTCTAAGTCTTGTCTCAAATGGAATCTCCTTTGCTTTAGCCACCTGACCTCAGCTGGCCCTGTTAGCTTGATTCCTAGAAGGACCTCTAACCTCTCATTATATAGCAGACCTCCAAACAGGTACCTGGGTTGACATGGAGCCCCAGGTGTTGTTTTTTTTTGTTTGTTTGAATTATTATTTTTTCAATAGAGAGGTGGATGATCTGCACCCAGTGCCAAGGTACCCCTGCCTTCCATCATCTTTGTTCTCTTGTGTCGATCTGTAGGGAGATCAGGTAGATTTCTAGGGTCTGGGAGGTCACTGGCGCCTTGGGCGCTTCTCCAGGTGGGGATGATTGCTGCCCTTGACCGCTCTGTACCGTCATGGGAGTGTGCCCAGCCGGTGTATCCATCTTTGATGCACTGTGGATGATAAATAATTGTCACTGCCGAGCGATGGCTGAGAGGCAGCCTCCAGCCAGTGTGTACTTGGCTACAGTGTTTCCTGATGGATGGAGCCTGTTCTGGGAAGCAGCTTATTGTCTCACGTGAACAGCTTTCTAAAACAAATGACTGCTTTCTTAATATTTTGAATCATTTTCTTCAGCACATGTGTTGTTGCTGTGGTTTGAAAGCTTGCCAAATATATGCCTTTGCAGAACTCCCTGTAGGCCTGGGAGACCAAGCAGTCAGACCAAGCAGTGTGATTTAAGGCTGAACATAATTGGGAACTCAGCAATCACTTGCCTTGCATTTGATAGAATAGCAGTGGAGTGCTGAAGAGTGATCTCTCTGTTAAGAAATTGTATATATAACACACACACAGAAACATGCACTTGTGTATAGTTCACTGCCTCACAGTAAAGAAGTGGTGTCTGCAACCACTGGACAAAAGCACTGGCGTGGTAAATAATTACTTCTGTGATGGAGGCAGTAATTAACTTCAAACAAGTCTTAGCAGTTGGTTCTATATCTATAGAACCGAGGACCTTAGTCAAGTTATATAAGGTTGCAGGACGGAAAAAAATCAAACGGTGGCAGAACTACATTTTAGATCCAAGCCCTAGTCAAATCTTTCAGCAGATGATCTGTTTCTTTGTTTCTGTATACTTCAGTAATTGAGCCATAAACTTGGTGAACTTGGTGTTGCTTCCTTGTTAGACAAGGGTCTTTGGTTTTTACATTTCAAACACTGCTGTGTGTTTGTTATTGTTGGCTTGTCAGTTACTTGTAATTGAGACCTTTTCACGTGCCTCTTTGCAGGTGGGAAAAATGCTATTAACAGTCCTGTTCCCTGGAGCTCTTTCAAATATGAAATTGGGAGCTCTTTGAAAAGTCACATGTGAAATCCAAAGTTTGTTTACCAGGATGAGCAAGATCATATTACTGGAAGCTTATGGTAAATATCCAGATAATAGAGGGCAGAGATACACGGAGACACCTGCTTCTTTATTGCCTGGTCCACTGGTGTTTGTCAAGCTGGCCGTTAGCACTGCAAACTGCACAGGAGAAGGAGGTGGTGTGTGGAGGGAATAACTTTGCAACTGTGTCATAGTTATCACAGCCACCAGAGCTCCTGGATGATAGCATCCCATCGCCATGCAATGAATCAGCCTCCTGTTGTTCCTTGTAAGAGAGTGTTAATCTAACAAGAAAAGGAAATAAAAACTCTGAGGTCACAGTTTTGCTATATCAGCTTATGCAATTAAAGTGTATTTTCTCCAAGTTGGTTTTCCCCTGGAATTTTGTATACTTTCTAATCATCGGAAAGCACCTATCTTTTGGAGTTTCAGACAAATTAATCTAACTCCAGAATTTAATTTTATTTGCAAACAACATGATTATGAAAGACCCTATGGAATCTATATTTAAAAAACCTGTTAGAATAAGTGAATTCAAAAAGGCTACAGTGTATAAGATCAATTATATTTCTAGATATTAGCAACTGACAATTGGAAGATTAAATTAAAAATCAGTACCATTTGCAATAGCTTTAAAAACATCGAATACCTTAGAATAAAACTAAGAAAATGTGTAAGATCTCTACACTGAGAACTACAAAACATCTCATAGGGAAATTAGAGCTCTATATGAATGGAGCCTATGCTATGTATTGAAAGACTCAATTTTGTTAAGATGTCTATTTTTTTCTAAATTGATTTAGGAATTCAGTGCCATCCTAGTCAAAATTTAGATAAGCTGATTGTAAAGTCTCTATGGAAATGCAAAGGACCTAGAAAAACCAAATCAATTTTGAAAAAGAAGAAAGCTAGGAGATTGCATTGCCTGATTTCAAGACTTCCTATAAAGCTACGGTAATCAAGACAGTGTGGTATTACAAAAGGACAGACATTGATCAGTGGGACAAAACAGAGAGTACAGAAATGGACACACACATATATGGTCAGTTGATTTTTGACAAAGGCAATTCAATGGAGTAAGGATACTCTTTTCAACAAATTGTAATGGAACAGCTGGATGTCCACATGCAAGAAAAATGAACCTAAACCCATGTCCTGTACTGTATACAAAAATCAACTCAAAATGAGTCATACCCCTATGTTTAAATTATAAACTGTAAAACTTCTGGAAGAAAACACAAAGTTTTTGTGCCCTTGGGTTAGGCAACAATTTCTTAGATATGGCACCAAAAGCACAATCCGTTAGAGGAAAAAAATGAATGTCAAACATCATAAAAATTTTAAAATTCTGTTCTTCAAAAGGCAATGAAGAGACAAGCCACAGATTGTGAGGAACCTTTGCAAAGCATATGCTAATAAAGGACTTGTGTCCAAAATAAATGAAGAACTCATCCGTTAGAGGAAAAAAATGAATGTCAAACATCATAAAAATTTTAAAATTCTGTTCTTCAAAAGGCAATGAAGAGACAAGCCACAGATTATGAGGAACCTTTGCAAAGCATATGCTAATAAAGGACTTGTGTCCAAAATAAATGAAGAACTCTTAAAACTCAATAATATGAAAACAGTCCAATTTAAAAAGGGACAGGAGATTTGAATAGGCATTTTAAGATATACAAGTGGCAACTAAGCACGTGAAGGATGTTCAGCATCATTGATTGTCAGGGAAGTGAAACGGAAAAACAGCGAGATAGTAGATAGAACACACCTATTAGAATGTCTTTAAAACAAAACCAAACCAAAAGACCCTGGTAATGAATACTAAGCACTGCTGAGCATGTGGAGCAACTGAAACTCGTACCGTGCTTGTAGGAATGCAGAATGGTACAGCCACTTTGCAACAAGTTTGACAGTTTCTTATATATCTTCACTTAAAAAAAAATCTTACAAACCTGCATTTACAATATGACCCAGCAACCCCCCTTCCAGGTATTTACCTAAGAGAATGAGAAGTTACGTTCATGTAAAAATTTGTATGTGAATGTTTATGGTGGCTTTACTTAAGATTTCCAAAAGCTGATGACAACCCAAATGTCGCTCAACTGGTGAATGAATAAGCGACTTCATTGAAATGCTACTTAGGGAACATTTTGGGGTGATGGGCATTTTCTATACCTTGATTGTGGTTGTGGTTATACAACTGTATATGTTTGTCAGAATATATGGACCTGTACACTTTGAACAAGTACCTCACAAAAGATATACGAATGTCCAGTAAGCATGTGGAAAGCTGCTCACCATCTTCACTCATCAGGGAAGTACAGATTAAAATCATGACATGTCATTTATTAGAATGACCAAATAAGAAAGACTCCCGACATCAAATGGTGGTGAGATTGTGCAACAGCTGCAGCTCTCATACGTTGCTGGTGGGTGCATTGAGAGCAACTGCTTTGGAGATTTGTTTGGCAGTATTTTTCTGAAATTAAGCATACAATTTGCACTGTGATCCACCAATTCCACTCTTATATATTTACCTTAGAGAAATGAAAATATACGTTCACAAAAAAACCTGTACAAGAATGTTTAAGCCAAAAATGGGCAACAACCCAAATAGCCACCAGCTGAAGAATGAATAAATAAGTACAGTGGAATACTACTGAATGATAAAAACGAATTTGCTGATACAAACATATGGATGGAGCTCAAACACAAAAGATGTACATACTGTATGAGATAAACTTCATGCAGATAAAATCCAAGAACAGATGAAACCAATCTATGGTGATCATACATGGTTTCTAGAGAGCAAGGAGGGGAATTGACTGGTAAGAAGCAGGGGAGCTTTTTGGGGTGGTGGAAGTACACTAAATCCCATTTTGAGTGATGATTACACATTAAGATCTGTGCATTTTATTGTATGTTAATTATACCTTAATAAAAAATTCCTTAAAGACTCACTTTTATAGACATTTTATTGAACTTTAAATTATCTTAATTGTGTTTTCTGTTTGGTTATCATTATATGCGTTTTGTGTAACCCAGGTTTCTATGTGGACATTTTGTTGGCATTGTCCAGTATTCTTTTTTTTTTTTTTTACTTTGAGGAAAGTTTTTTGTCTTCCTAAAATACATTTATTTATTTTTATTGTAACATAGTTGATTGTAAATATTTGTGGGGTACACAGTTGAATATAAATACCTGTGTGCAAAATATGTGATGTTCAAATCAGGATAATTAGTATATTCACCATTATGCATTGTAGTAGTTTTTCATTGCCCATTGCCAATTCTTTCCTAACCCCCCTCCCCTTTCCCACCTCTGGTAACTATTCTCTCCTTTTGAAAATTACATGTATTATTATGATTGTTATATCTTTCCTTTAAAAATTTATTTGTTCACTTTTTAGCTTCCACTTATGAATGAGGACATGGTATTTCTCTTTCTGTGCCTGGCTGATTTAACTTAACATAATTTTCTCTAAGTTCATCCATGTTACTGTGAATGGCAGTATTTCCTTCTTTTTTATGGCAGAGTAGTATTCCATTCTATATATATGCCACATTTTCTTTAACCAGTCATCCTATGATGGACATTTAGGTTGGTTCCAACCTTGGCTGTTGTAAATAGAGCTGCGATATACATGGGAGTGCAAGTATCCTTTCGACATGATGATTTCCATTCCTTTGGGTATATACCCAGCAGTGGGATTGCTGGATATTGTATGGCAGTTCTATCTGTAGATGTTTGAGGAACCTCCATACTGTTTTCCATAAAGGCTGCACCAATTTACAGTCCCACCAAGAGTGTAGGAGGGTTCCCCTTTCTCTACATCCTCACCAGCATTTGTTATTCTCTGTCTTTTTGATAATGGCCAGTCTAACTGGGGTGAGATGATACCTCTGTGTGGTTTTTGTTTGCATTTTTCTGATGTCAAGTGATGTTGAGCACTTTTTCATGTGTCTCTTGGCCGTTTATATATCTTCCTTTGAGAGTGGCATTATCCAGTATTATACTGAGGCAAGTGGAAAGGCTGAACTTCGTATTGAGCTGTTGGACATGGTTTAAAGCTTCAGAATATCAGAGGAACAGTAAGTTACCCATGTTTCTGACTCTGGATTCTGTAGGACCTGCCTTTATTGACAGTTTGCCATTTGTAGAATCTCAGTGTGGCAAAGGACTTGAAGATTTTCCATATGCCTAATCGTAATTCCCTTCTAGAAGCAAATGTGGCTGGAATCTAGCGTTGTGGATCGAGCTGGATGGGTGGGAAGGAAGGAGCAGCGATATAGATGTGGACAAAGGACTGGGGGAAAGAGGTTCTTGCTCCAGCTCCCTGCAAACACCAGGCTCCTTGCCTTGGTCTTTCTTTCTCGGTCTGGGTCTTCTCTCTGTGCTTGCCACAGGCAGTGCCATCCATGGGCGTGGCTTCCACCGTCCCCTCTTTTGATAATTACCGGATTTATCTGCATTTCATTCCTCTCTCCTAAGTTCACACTGTACATCTAGATGTCCTCTCTACATCGTGCCGTCTCTTCTCCACTCACTAACGTGCTGTTGTTCTCATTTTATGTCATTTTTCTCTCAAGTCTTCCTGCTACTGTTTTCTCTCTCTGATTCCCTTCCCATTTTTCCCTTAACCATGTAAGTCAGGCATCTGCCTTCCCACCCCGTTCACTAGACACTTTTCATTTTAGGATACGAAGAGAACTATAAATTACTAAATCCCATGGCCTGTTTTCAGCCTGCATCCTTCCTGGCTTCTCTATGGCATTTGTTGGTGTTGACTGTCCTTTTCTTGAAATAAAATCTCTCTCTCAGCTCTGGGACACCGTCCTCCTGCCTCCCTGCCCAATCCCTGCTGCTTCCTTAGCCGCCCTTTGAGATGGCTTGTGGTTTATATCCTTGTTCCTCTTGTCCCTTGCTAAGAGCACTCTGGACTGTCCCCCCTTCTGGTGGTTTAAATTTCCGCTTATCCATCGATGACGCCCACATCTGCATCTTTAGGCCCTGCCTCTCTCCTGAATTTCAAGCCTTTACTTCATACTGCACACTGAACGCTTTTAACTCACTGTGAGTGTGTCCAAAGCCACACTCACCATTTCTCTTTCAGTAGGTTCTTTGTCTGGTACAGGGTACCCCTTGAGGCCAGTGGTCCAGGCCAGTGACCAGGGGTCCTCCTTGATGCCCTTTGGTACCCCAGGGGTCAAAGAAGAAGAAGCTGTAGACTCTGTCTGTCAAGTTTGTGTCCTCTCCTGTTTTCTCTGTCTCCCCACCACTGCCCCGGCTAGGGCTGTAGTGACCCCCTGAATGATTCCTGGGTCTCACTGCTTTGTCCCCCCTTTCTCTACAACCCACTTCTGCCTTCAGTTACCCATACCTCCCACCACAGTACAAAGCTCCCGCCCTTAGAATGACAGCAAAACATTTTGTGCATGCAGTGCTTTGTCCCTTCTGCATTTGGGTAAGGGGACACATTTAAATTTTTTATATTTTTGCTTTCCTCTGGATTATCTGCATTGCCACCCCTCCTCCCCTACAGCAGAATGAATTGTTCCCTGCTTTGGGTTTGCATCTTTCTTTACTAATAATTCATGCATGTGTCTGTCTGCAGAGCTCCTTGGGGATAGGACTGCATCTCTCACTTCCATGTTCGGGGCCAGATATGGGGCCTTGCACACAGAAGGTGTTCAATATAGGATTGCTGAAGTACACATTTGCTGCTGCTGGAGCCTGGTGGAAGCGTCGCTGCATCCTCCCTGGACAGGCTCCTGCTTGTTGTTCTGCACCTCCCATACAACCCCCACCTCCCCAGGTGCCCTGATGCGGAGGTGCTGCTGCCCGTGTGTTCTGGCCACAGGAGCCCAGAGTTTGCTTGGGATTGTGAGCCCCCCATGATCTCTTCTGGAAACTTTCGAGTGTGTGATGCTAAGTAGAGGGGTTCCCTCTTTCATGTTGTGTGGAAATGATCCTGGTGATTGATTCTCCTAGGGTCCTCTTCTTCCTGGGGAGAGGGATGAGTAAGGAGAAGAATGGGGGAAGCCCCTGCCAGGGGGCTCTGTACTGGGGCTGGAGAGGTCAGTCTCCTGGTAAAGGAACGTGTCTTCCAAGCCCAGTGCATTTGTGTGCTTGTGCTACTGATGCTAATTAGAGATGGCAAAAAGCCTTGTGTCATGTCTGCTCCTCCTTCCTCACTCTGGCAGGGCAGTGGCCCCTCTTCTGACAGCAGCGCATGGAACCAGAGAGAAGGCTGTATCCTAGGCTGGTTCTACCCCACTGACACAGAAATGAGGGTGGCAGCAGGTGCTGCAGGCAGGAAGGGAGGCATGCCAAGGACCCGGGCCATGGGAGTGATGGAGCTGGGCACTTTTAATTGATGCCTTTAATAATTACTGTTTAAGCAACAGAAGGCAGAGTGAAACCGTTTCAAAGGCAAATCAGAGCAACATGAGTTTGGAAGTTGGCTCAGAAATTTGTGCCTCCTTCCTCACTCTGGAGCTGTTATTTGGATATATTTTTTATTTAATTTTCCTTCCCCCTCATTTTCAAGTGCAGCAGTCTTTTCCCTAATGGGAGTGAAAGAGGAAGGTACTAAATGAAATATTCTCATACTTTCTCATATTTGCTGGAGGCCAGTTCAAGTTTCTTCAGTAAATCAAAATATGCATTTTAGCCAAGTTTAAAGCCTTATGTCTGAGCCTCTGTGGGGACTGAGGAGAAGTGGAGTGACCTGCCAGAGGGGCAGAGCCATTGCTGTCCATCCCTGCAAGGAGCCATGCTGTGCTCTTGTGGGGACTTGGGCCGAAGAGGAAATTGAGATCCATCTTCGAGACAGACATCATTGAAGGTCTCAGTATTTAATATTTGTGATTTGTCTGTTCTAATTGCTTTCAGTTTGTTTGTTTTTTAAAAATCTGGTGTGTGGTTTCCGCTGTGTCCTTGAATTGGTGAAACAGTAAGAATTATGGGATGTCCTGGAGCCTGAGCAGCAGCATCAACATTCACTGTTTGCTGAGTCGCCAGACATCTGGGCTCTAGAGGGATGAGGGACGCAGTCCCTGACCTCTTGGAACTCTGCTGTAAGGATTCGTGACAGACTCACTTGCAGCCCTCCACTCCCGCCCTCCCGAGCTCCCACGCGTCTGGGAGAGGTGCGGAGACTTTAAAGCGTGAGGGAGGGTCACTGCAGCTTGGTTCCGGTGCGCTTCCAGAGCAAGGCGCTCTACTGGCTGAGTTTCAGATGGAGCCACCGAGGGATTCTGGGTTTTGTCCAAACCGCCACTCTGTGACCTTCAGTCAGTCAGGGCACCTCTTGGCCTCATGTGACTTCTGCCAGACAGCGAGCCTGCTACTCCCTGAGTTGACTGTCCTAGTGAGAGGAGAGACACTGAGGGTTCCGTGAGTCGAGCAGCGGGTCTGGGGCCAGTGTGCCTGGGGAGTAAGAGCGGCCACCCCCGGCCTGGGAGGAGTGCCATCCACCACCCCGGGACATGTGTTCCTGCTGGCCAGCAGACCAGCTAGCTCTCATTGGGCCCCTTCCCATCCAGCCCCTCTGCTCTTGTCCCAGCTGGGAGCCAGCGTGGGCCTCAGACCTAGCTCAGGTCCCTCCCTGCCCTACCCGCTCTCCTTCCTGGCTTCCTACCACACTGCTGCCAAAATCCAGAGGCTTCCCCTGCCCTGCCAGACCCCAGAAGGCTGGTTCCCTCTCCGACCTCACGTCTTGCCTCTTTTTCCTTGCTTGTTGGAGCCACGCTAGCCGCTTGCTCTCCCTCAGACACACTGAGTCAGGTGCTGTTCTCTGTGCCTTGGCACTGGCTGCTGTTTCTGCCTAGAACCCCAGACAGGTCCCCATGTGCCCTCTCCTCAGCACTGCCCAGACCCCCTTCCTACCTCCTCCCTCCCCCCTCTGCCTTTAGTTTTCTTCGAGGCATTTAACACTTCCTGACGTCACATCATATCCTGCCCCCCTCCAGGCTGCTAAGCGATAGAGGAAGGGGCTTTTACCACCTGGTCACCACTGGGGCTCCAGGCCTTTCACGCCTGGTGTGGAGTGGTGCCTTGTAGGAGGCAGGCTGCCCGGCCAGGGCTCTTGCCTGGTTTCCCCTCCCAGCCCTCTGCCCTCAGCTTATCTGCTGCTGTCTCAGAAACACTGTTCATGGTTCACTGCGGGTGTTAAGCCAGAATACTCAAGAAGCATATTTGTGTATTTTTAATGAGGGATATATATATATATTTTTTTAAGTTTATAAATATTTATTTTTTACACTCTATGATGTTATGGAGCAGTTGGGTGGGAGGGGGAGATGAAGAGGGGGAGAGAAGTAGGGTGGGAGCGGGAGGAAGGAGGAGGGGCAGGCAGTGGCACCCCCCTCAGTCCTGCAGGGGAGACCAGGGGGTTTCCAGTGGTGGCTTGGTCTTTGCTGGGCTGGATGCAGATGTCAGAGAGGGTGGCTGAAGCCCTCGCCCCTGACAACCTCAGTTCGGGAGAGCCTGGGGCGCTTCAAGAAGCATAAAGTGAAAGTTTAGCATGCTTTCCCCAAGAAAAAGTTTTTATGTGCGTGAATTGGCAACACGATCACCTCCTGACCATTCCCTATAGGTAGACGACTAAGGAAAGTGGCCTGTTGCCCTTCTCCAGGTTTGGTGCAGTCAGAGTTCATAGTTGTGAGCTATAGTCCTTGCTCATTTTATTTTGTTGGGGTGGATAGTTGGGAAAATGGTTATAAAATTAAAAAAAATACACTTCGATGCAACTTTGATAAAATAGTCTGCACAGGTACTGGGGGTATGGTGCTGTGAGATCTAACCAGTAGAAGGGTTTGTTACAACTGTAAAGCCAGCTGGGAATCTCTGCTGAAATGCTCTTTGCTTCACCCTTCTGGCAGCTGCTCAGTGGGATGGCCTTTGCTAGGGCTCCTGAATGTGCAGTTTTTCACCAGGACTTGTTATTGACAGGTAAGTGCGGTATTAATTTGGCCAGATTCTGGTGTCTTCAGAATCACACATGAGTATTGAGAAATCATTGCTGAAACTGCTCGATCAATTTAAACTTAATTAAAAGGCATCGAGTCAAAGAATAACATGGTAAAGTACAGTAATAACCATAAGCATCCAGGTCATTTTATATCATAATCCTTTTTTTATTTTTTCAATGGAGACAGGTAAGATTAAGCACGCTGACTTGCTATATTCTCTTTTACTCCTCAGGAATACAAGTATTTCCTGGCCTCTAAGAGAGAACTCAAATTTATTTGTCTGCTTTGGTTAGACAAAGTGTTAGATGTGGGCTGGGGAGTCCTTGGGACTTTTAATAATTTATTTATTTTCCTTTTTGTCTTTTTTTGTGACCGGTAACGGGATTGCAACCCTCGGTGTCGCGCCCGCACCGTGCTCAACCAGTGAGCGGACCGGTCTCTATATGGGATCCGAACCCTCGGCGGGAGCGCCCCCGCACTCCCAAGTGCCGCACTCTACCGAGTGCACCACCGGGCCGGCCCAACTTTTAATAATTTAGATGAAAGGGCACACAAAGTCACCTAATATTCTATATTTGGATAGAGTATTTTGAATTAATTCAGAATACATACAAAAGGTCAGTTTTGCGTCCCTGTCTACCTGAGTGCACCACCGGGCCGGCCCAACTTTTAATAATTTAGATGAAAGGGCACACAAAGTCACCTAATATTCTATATTTGTATAGAGTATTTTGAATTAATTCAGAATACATACAAAAGGTCAGTTTTGCGTCCCTGTCTACCTGCACTTTGAAAAGAAATCTATAGATAGTCATTCTAAGCAAAATTATAGTTGTTTCATTCTTGGAAGCTCCCCAAAATGAGAATGAAATGCTGCTGGTCCCTTAGGACCGGTTGGAAGCAGCATCATCTGGAAATTCACAGCCAGCAAAGACTCATTTCAGGGCTGCTGGGCCTCAAGGCCTCTCTGCAGGGTGCGTGATTCTCAGGTGGGGTCTCCACCCTCAGGTGGGCTCTAGAGCAGACCCTTGAACTGGTAGATACAGCTAAGGGGTGGAGCTATACCTGGCAGAGGTCTGGATGTGTGGGGTGTAGAGGGCTCCAGTCCTGAGCTGGTGAGGTAGGGCCTCTGCCTGTCAGTTTGCGATGTGGCCCTAACTGGAGCAGATGGGGTGGCCCCAGAAGGCAGCCCCAGCACAGGTGAGGCCGGGGCAAACTCCCCTCCTCCTTGGATGGATTCTGTGATCTTGAGTATGACCTGGATAAAGTTAATCTGTGTTCCCGAGAGACCTGGAAAACCACCCCTAAGTGAACTTCCCAGGTCTTTCATATTTCAGGCTCAGCTCTGAGTGAGGATGGTGGGGACTTCTGGCTTCCCCCTCTCTGGTGTTAACCCGAAGCCAAGGAAAGTTTCCCACCTGTGCGTTTGCTCCAGCTGGTTGTCCTGAGGATAGCCCAGCCTGTGTTAAACTCTCTGGAGCAGCCAACCTTGTCCAGCTCACCAATTCTGAAAATCAGTTGGCCTTTCTCCCAATGTGCCATCAATCCTTTTTGGCTTCGGCCTTTATCTGTGTATTGTCTAAGTCCTTGGGTCCATGCACAGCCTCTTGCTGTCCTGTTGGAACTAATATGCTGAGGTACCGTGCCTGTTGCAGGGACCGGGTGACTGTTCAGTGATCAAAGGGGCACTTTGGTTATTTTCCTTTTGCTGTGTCATAATTAAAGTTCACAATTTAGATGATCCCAAAGCTGCTGTGGGCTTTACCTAGGTGACCTGCTGGGTAGAAAGCAAGAGCTGAAATCTGAAAATGCTGGTATGACCACTTTTTTCCTCTTACCCCCATTTTCTTCCAGCTTCTGCATGGGTGCAGAGTCACCTGGGTGGCCCAGAACCTCTATATGTCTCTTTATAGCCAACCTGGAACATAACTTTGCCTAACTTTGCTGGGTTAACCCACTCTACAGAAATATTCCTGCTACATTTGAGGCTTCCAAGATAAAGCCAGTTCACTTTTTTTTTTTTTTTAAAGGGAAATTCTGGTTTTATTTCTTGAGGGGAAAATGCTAATACAACATAGAGTGTGCTGGAGCTGGTGGAAAACAGCTCTGTGCATACCTTGGGTCCCTCCAGTGTGCCACTGTTCAGGAAGGTCATCATGTCCTCGCAGTCCATCTTGTGCCTTTTCTGTTTACAGAGGATAGCAAACAGGTTCAGGAACCCATGGTGAATATTTAATGAGGAAATATGTAAGAGATGGGGGTGTATTGTCCTGCCACCTAACAGGTCTGTATGTGGGAACCCTTGGTTGCTAGATCACAGGTGCTTTGGGCCAGGCCCCTGTACCTCCCGAACCCTGCTGCTGGGCTTCCGCTGCTCGGAACCTTCTGCTGGGAGTGCTTTGTTAGTAATTACTCTACAGTGAGGAAATTGAAGTGGTGGGTGAGACATGGACCTGAAAGGGAGCTGTGTGTCCCCATTGCCGTCCTCCAGGATGTCATCCTAAATTGCAGTACATCTGTTAATGAGGAGGCAAGGTACTGCCTTCTGTTTGGAGCAGCTGCATTAATTACATCCTCTCAGACATCCCCTGTGCCTCCCACTCCTGGCCAGCTTCCTTTGTTTTAAATTAATAGACCAAATTAGAGGGAATTGGGGAGGGTGTCCCTAGAGGCCAGGTGCCCTCTGCTCCATGGACGTGGATGAGGACTTTAGCTCCGGACCAGGAGCTGTTGGTGAACTGCAGGCTGCCTCTAAGGTGATCTCTGGAGGGAATTGGGGGCCCAAGAGACCACTTACATGGACAAGGCTCACGTTATCATTTCCTTCGACCTCCCTGTGCCGGGACCAGGAGCTGTTGGTGAACTGTAGGCTGCCTCTAAGGTGATCTCTGGAGGGAATTGGGGGTCCAAGAGACCACTTACATGGACAAGGCTCACGTTATCATTTCCTTCGACCTCCCTGTGCCCTCGGACCAGGAGCTGTTGGTGAACTGCAGGCTGCCTCTAAGGTGATCTCTGGAGGGAATTGGGGGCCCAAGAGACCACTTACATGGACAAGGCTCACGTTATCATTTCCTTCGACCTCCCTGTGCCCTGTGGGGGACAAGGAGGAGGGGCTGTGTGGTCTTTCTGCCTGTCAGTAATTATTGTCCAAACGGAGAATGAGATGTTAGTGACAGAACTGAGAGCCCCTCTGCATGGTGTTTTCACGTGTGTTTTGTTGTCTCTGTAAAGGATCTGTACTACCCAGACCCACATGGGGGAGGAGAGCCATGGCCCTGCCTCTAGCAGCGGAGGGGGCTGGAGAAGCTGTGTGGGCGAGGTGCTGTGAGCTCCTCCTCATCTGGGAAATGGGAACACTGGTAACCACTTATCAGGTCTGTTGTGAAGCATAAGTCAACAACTTACATTAATTCTCTCTCCTGCTTCCTTGTCTGCTCTCTGTGAGCACACGGGTCGAGCACATTCCTGGCGCACACAAAGTGCACGGTAGATATTTGTTGAGCAAATGAATGTGACAACTGTCTGCACAGTGATAGCTAAGGACAACCCCTTTTGTCTTCCTGAATCCCCACTCCCCTTCCCTTCAGGCTGTCACTGAAGGGTGGATGTTGGGGGCCCAGGTTTTAGGATCCCCCAATTGGCGGCTCTACTGCAACAGACCTGGAGGGTACGCATTGGGAGGCTGGCTGAAGAAGCATCAGAAAGGCTTCCCTCCTTGCTGTTCAGCTCAGTTGCTTGGCTCTCGGTTCGTTCCCGAATTAGCAGGTTTCGTAGGCGCCTCCCCAGGAGGTCTTGCCCTCTGGAGTTCCTTGGCTTGAGTAACCCTGAAGGTCAAGTCCTTTCCAACTGGCTGCTTCAGGATGCTTAGCAGGCCAGCAGGGTAAGCAGCAGTAGTGTCCTGTTTGTTTCTGAATGAGACATTATTCCCAAGAAGTCGCCAAGTGTGAAAATGTGTGTTGTCTTGCTAATGGGACACTAATGAAATATTAAAGTGCCTCTCTTCCTGTGCGTCTCCTGGGGGCCACTCTGTCCTCTCCACTTTTGTCTAATCTTTACATAAAGAGCCCCAGGGAGTTAACATTTCTTAGTACTTTTCAAAATAACCTTGATATTCCTGATGCCATAGTAGAGAAGTTCATAATTTACATTTGGTGACTGTCCGGCTTGGGGAGAGGCTCTGCAGAGAGAGGATTATTTTGGTCGACCCTCCCAGCAACCTGCACTCGGGCTGACGCCTTTTCCGAGCTCCTTCAGGCCCCACCTTCACCTTCCTCTCAACAGAAGACTCTATCCCAATTCACAGGGGACACGCTTTCGGAGCTGCCCCAGATTGAGCTCAAGCCAGAGCCAGGCATGCTGCCAGTGGATCCTCCCAACCACCCAGCTGGGCAGCTGGGGAGACATTTCTGTTGCCACTTTGCAAGGAAGGAAGCTTAGGCTCAGGGAGGTGATGTGACCTGCCCGAAGGCACTCCACTCATGCACCATGAACCCTAGTGCTTGCGCAGAGTTGCTGTGCTGTGCCACCTTGCCAGGCTGCCAGCAATGTGCTGTGACCTCGAGTGACTCACATGATCAGTGCTTCAGTTTCCCGTTCTCTATGAAAGGACCTAAGGGCTGTCCTTACTCATCATATATGTGAGCACTTCTGGGGCAAGGCCAGGGAGGAAGGGATCATATTTCAGGGCCAGTTTCTCTCTCTCATTGGGCCTTAGATCCATGATCTTGTCTTTGCTCTGGCTGCTACTACTTGGCCCCACATCCTCCTGCCTGGATGCTTGGGGAGGTTGAGGTAGCCACCCCACCTTCTGTTTGCTCTGAGCCAGTGTGTGTTGTTCCACGTGGCCAAACACCATTTACATCAGGTTGGCCAGAGATCTATTGAGGAACCTGTAGGAACCTCCTGTATCCTCCTGCCTTTGGGGTTCCCTGGTCCTCCAGCCTTGGAGGTGCCCTCCCCAGCAGAGCTGTCATGGTAACAGGAGCATCCTGCCCCTGGTGGTCAGCACCCTGCTGGATGCCCGAGAGCTTTTGGCCAGACCTTGGCCCCTGCCTAGGGTGCCTTGCCTCCTGCCACCCCCAGCTTTCTCTAGCATAGACTCAGATCAACTTCTACCTGGAAACTTCCACTGGGAAACTTCTTCTTGCCCTGGATTCTGATCTCTTCTTTTCCAGAATGTTTTCAAGTTGCTTTACAGATAAGCATTTCTGTTTGACCCCCCTCAAACTGGGCCATGCCAGGCTCTGTGCTCAGTGCCAGAGACTGTGCTGAGGAAGGTCCAGAGGAGTAGAGGGTCATGCAAGGCTTCACAGAAGAGGCAGTGTGGGATTGGGTCTTTCAGGCAGAGTAGGATGTTTGACAGGTAGAGATGGGGGCCTTCCAGGTGGAAGGGACAACATCAATACAGGCATGGGAGCAGGCAATGATGAAGCTGGAGGAAGATGCATAGTCTTTTTTGTCTGCAGCATGGGACTCAATGTCCGTGTCAGGAGAGAGGCAAAGAGGCTGCACGAGGGCTGGGCTCTCCCCTCGACATCGCCCCATACTGCCTTTGGGATGCTGGGCATAATCTCAACCAGTTATTTCTGAGATGATCTGTTTGATACCTTCCTCCCCCATGGGAATGTGGGTTGCAGAAAGGCAGAGCCCATCTCTGACTTTTCCCTGTTCTGTCTCTGGTGCTAGGATAGTGCCTGATATATTTAACAGGTGCTATATGAGGCTCTCAAATAAGTGAATATGCACTTTAAGATGAAGCAAACTCACTCTCTCTCATACGCACACAGAACTACAGACTGCCCCAGTTAGTGACCCACGTGATGGCCATTTATCGTGGCCTCTGACTAGTGGATAGGCTGCATGGGGTGCCATCTGCCCCTTTGCGGAGCCTGGTCTCAGGCAGACCTTTGGGGCAGGGTGGCACAGGTACGTGATTGGGACACAGACGTTTTCTCTCCTTGAGTCTGGGCCGGGATTGAAGAAGCCAGGGCTTTTGGCTCAGCAGGTCTGAGGAAATGGGGAGCTCCATCAGCCAGGGAGATGCTGGGCGCGGCACACAGGGACCTTGTTCTGCCAGTTTCTCTCCCCTCCCCCGAATGCATTCTTGTCTCTGTCTTACCAGCTGTTTATCTGAATTTACGAGCCTGCTGTAGCACCAGTGAAGACATACTGTACTGCCCGAACAAAATACTGCTGAATTCTAATTCTGTGATTCAAAGGCATGCCTGTGGCCGGAGCTGCTGCGGAAACAAGCAAAGCAGGAGACTCTCCCTGCTGTGGCCTTGGGGGCTCGTCGGGAAGCTTCACCCTGGCTGGCTCTTACTGGCCTCGGGCTTAATTAAGCCTTCTGATTTATTTTTCAATTCATTATTTCTTGAAAAAAGAAAAGCCGCTTTAATGGAAGCTTTTAAAATCCAGGAGCTTTGGATTCCTCTGCTTTGTCAGGCAAAAGTGGATTCATTTAAGTAGTTTTATTTTTTAAAAAAAATGTATTTATGAAGGTTTCAAAGATTAGATTTTTCACTCTTTTCACTCCAAAAGCCAAACTTGTAAAATAATTTTTGCAGGGGGGGTATGTGCATCCACTCAGCCAAGAAATGTAGTCATTTATAAGTACTCTGAATTTCTGCATTTTACCATTTCCCTGTCCTGTCCCCTTGGTGACGTGGGCATTAACTCCTTTCCTGCCCAGCCTCCTGTTTTGGGCTCATCGGTGTGCAGCCTGCAGTTCGAGGAGCTTTGCAGGGAGGAGACGCCAGGCGGTGAGGGTTTCAGTGGAGCCAGCTAAACGCTGGTTTGCAAGATGGTGGAGACCAGCGTGGCTTGAGGGTAGAGAGAGGGGCGGCAGGAGGGTCACAAAGGAAGGTCCCATGGGGCAGGAGGTACTCACGTGGGCCTGCAGGGAATGGAGCCACGGGGCAGAGCCAGGAGCAGAATCACGGCAGAAGTAACAGCTGGTCTCTGGCCTCCAGCTCCAGCAGCCATGGCCACTTGGCATGGTGAGGAGATGGAGGAAGTAGTGTTGATAGTTGCTAAGAGGTAAGAGGTGAGCCCTGCTGCTGGGGCCTGCAGGTGAGGGTGGCCTCAGTGACTTCTCCAAGATAGGGGAAATTGCCCCACAAAGATGTGTCCATAGAGCACGGCATGTTCAAGAAATGGGAGGAAGTCCAGAGAGTGTGCAACGTGGGGAGTGAGGGGAAGGTTGGCTCAGGAGGAGGTTGGAGTTGGTGCAGGGGCAAGGTGATGCAGAGCCTGGTGAGCTATGGTGGTTTCCGTGAAGTGACTAGGATGACACCAGAAGGCCCAGGGGAGGGGCAGCTGACGAGGGATCTGTGGCTCCGAGAAGGCTGGGATGGCAAGAGTGGAAGCAAGGAGAACTGTTAAGAGACCATGAACTTGCTGTTATTAATCTAGGTGACAATTGCCCGGAGTGTGGCAGTGGAGCTGGAGAGAAGTGGCAGATTCAAGAGATTATTAAGAAAAGGAATCTTTAGGACTTGGTCATCAATCAGACATTGAGGGTGAGGGCAGGAGAGCAGTCAAGGACAGCACCAAGGTCTCTGGCCTGGCTGGCTGGTGGAAGCTAGCATTCGCTGCCATGCTGGATCCAGGAGAAGCACAGGAGGGGTCGGTGGGAGGCCCCTGTGAGACAGTCACGTGCAGCTGCAGGGTAGGGTTTATGGGCGTGACATGCAGAACCCAGGAAGGCCTGGGAAATACATATTTGGGGGTCAGCAGCAGTTGCAGCCCCCAGAGTAGATAGAAACACCCACAGGGAGAGTGTGGCATGGTGCGGGGGGTGGGAGGATCCCGAAGGAGCCCCAGGAAGACAGGGCTCTGCAGGGACAGGCAGAGGCAGACCCACAGCAGCATCAGGAGGTGTCCTTGAGGGCAGGGCATGTGTGTACCCTCTTGGCCACTTTGAACAATGGGCAGTACTTCAGCAGGTGGAGATCATGGGACATCTCCATTGAGAGATGTTCCTGGGGACTGGACCAGCATGAAGGTGGGAGGTGGGAGGCGTCTGGTTTGCCTGGGACCAGGGCTGGGTGGGCTGAGTTGGGCCCAGCACCCTCAGGGCCCCAGATGCATAGGGTCTTGCTCACTTATCCCTAACTTTCCTTCCTTGGCACCCACTGGTGAAAGCCTCCCAGCTCCTGCGTGGGAAGAACATTGCAATGATTCCTAAACGGAGTGAGTATAGCAGCAGGACGCTGACGAGGGACAGCGCATTCCAGGAGGAGAAGCCCTCGCCAGTCCTACACCAGCTGCTGCTGGAGAGCACTGAAGGGTGATAATAGTTCTTTAAGCTAAAAGAACTTTACATTTATGCTTGACTGAAGCACAGACCACATTCGTCCTAGGAGCCAACGGGAAGCCAGGGTTTGGGTAATCTATGCGAGGGCCCCTCAGCTGCCCCGCATCCATCATCCCAAGTGACAGAATTTACATCGTTAATTTTCTTTAAGCTAAAAGAACTTTACATTTATGCTTGACTGAAGCACAGACCACATTCGTCCTAGGAGCCAACGGGAAGCCAGGGTTTGGGTAATCTCTGCGAGGGCCCCTCAGCTGCCCCGCATCCATCATCCCAAGTGACAGAATTTACATCGTTAATCATCGGTGGTAATAGAAAAGTCATTGGAATAGAATGTTGTCAAAGGATAAATGTCTCCCAATTGCATATAAATGTCTCAGCTTTACTGTACTATTTGTGCTCGAGAAATACTGTGGCTTCAAAACGGTGTTTATCTGGCATCAGGAAACCATCGACACCGGCCCGTCCTTCCCATAGCCTCTCCCCAGGAAGCTTCAAGCCCAGGGCATCACACACACTCCATCTCTGCCCAGGACAGGAGTTGGGCAATGGGAGGGGAGCCAGGCTTCCTGGGGCTTTTCAGTGGACGATGCCGTGGGTGTTAACAGGACGCATGTTCGGTCCTCACCACACACGCTACCCCAGCTTGTTATGCTGTGGCTGGAGGGGTTTGCCCCCTCTCCATGGCTTCCTGCCACTCGATGCAGCAGAGAAGAGAGGTCAAATTCGAGGGTGTAGCTGCTTCTGAGCCACCACAGGCTATGGAGAGTCAAGGGGAGACACACAGCAAGCCAGAAGCCAAAGAGCTAAGCATTTAAAAGCCTCTTTACCATTTTAGAAATGAAGTCCACAGCATTTTTTGGCTGGCATCTTTCTGTTTTGTGACCTGAAAACATGCTGTTTTTGGAAAGTGCCGATCTGCTGACACCTTTTTCCGGAGGTTTGTGTGTTTCTTTCTATGGTGAGCTGCCCTGTCTGAGATGGACCCAGATGCCAGCCGGAGGAGGCTCGTGGCTTAGGAAGCAAGGTGCTTTTTGCTGGGTTGGGAAGGAATTGTGTCTCTTTGAGCCTTAACCGCCATCCACGCATTTGTCTTGGAGTCCTGCTAGGCCCAGTGGGAGGGTGGGCACCAGAGGCAGGGCAGACATGCAGAGGCCTGAGCAGGAGGTGTCACCTTCAGTGGGAGGACTTGGGGGAAACCAACTTAAGGACATCCGGAGCCCATGACCGATGGGCTGTTTTAAACCAGAGCCAGGTGTCTGGAGTGATAAGCCAGAGCAGGGTTTTGTAGAGTATATTTGGCAGGAGAAGAGGTAGATCCTTCTTTTCTACGGGGAATTTCATAAATGACGGCCTGTCAGATGTGGAAGTGATCTGAGACCATCTAGCCAAGAGTCCCATGATGCTGGATGTTACGGACTAGTCGAATTTTAAAAATGTCAGTGGGGCTGACACAGAATGGCCAACTTGTAATTTGACCAAGTGAGGCCATTGAAAGCCAACAGCCAGCTACTCTATCATCATTTTCTAAAGGAAAGAATATTTTAACATCAGCAGTGTAAGGGGGCATAATTTCAGGATAAAGACTGTTTCTTCAATGGAAGAAATTTAGCTTTATGAAGGACTTGTTGGATTGTACCTGTTTTTATTTTTATTTTTTCCTTATTTCTCTCATTTTGCCAAAGACTGGCAAAAATCTGTTCCTCGTTCCCAGTCCTCTTGTTTCAGATGAGCACCTGGAGGTGCAGAGGGCAGGGGCCTGGCCCGGGCCCACAGCTAGTGAGGCTTATATACGGTCCAGTTATTTCTGGCTTCCTGACAAATCACATCCGACTTAGTGGTGTGAACAACAGTTAGTTGTTATTATCAGCTCTTGATGCCATTGCAGCAGGGACCAGGCTGTGGCTGGGCTGAGTCATCTGGAAGACTGCTCATTCTGGGAGAGTCTGGGAAGATGAAGACATTTGGGGACAGGGCAGCAGGGGTTCCTTGGGTGTCCCTCCCTCCATGTGGTCCCAGCATGGCATCTTCAGGACAGCCAGACTTCTCACTTGGGGCCTCAAATTCATGTCCTGAGAGAACCAGATCGAAGATCGAAGCCATGGTGCTTTTCAGGAATCAGCCTTGGAAGTCACACGGTGTCACTTCTGCCTCATTCTATTACAAGTTACTGGTGAGCCAGTAAGGCCAGAGTATATTCAAGGGGAAGGGAGTGAGGCTTCACTTCCTGGTGGGAGGGATGCCAGAGGATTTGCAGACCTGTTTTAAAACCACCATGTGGATCCAATAGGCTAAGTGCAAAGCTCCCCTGGGAGAACCAGGTTTTAATTTGGAAACTCTTCCCTGAGTTCCAGGAACGCGTCTGCTGGAGGGTGAGTAGGCTGCTCTCCGGAGATGGGTGGCAAGCTCTGCTTTCTGGTCTGTGCTTGCACTTGTTTAAAGTAATAAATTTCTTGGAAACTCTTCCCTGAGTTCCAGGAACGCGTCTGCTGGAGGGTGAGTAGGCTGCTCTCTGGAGATGGGTGGCAAGCTCTGCTTTCTGGTCTGTGCTTGCACTTGTTTAAAGTAATAAATTTCATAAATAAGGTAGATTCCATCAAATAAATATCAATTAAGCTCTTTTATGATTATAGCTGAGATGATGAATTAAAGTCAGTTTAGACAAATAACCAATAAAAGAATGGGGACTTCAGGAATACAGCATCAACTCAGAATTCCAAGCACTCTTTATAAGGAGGAAGGCTTCAGCTCTTACTGAGAGACTGCTGTGTGTGACACTGGGCTGGGACCGTGTGGTCCAGTGCTGGCTGTTGGGGGTGTGTGGAAGCCAGAGGCCCCACATCTGAGATACTCAGATACTCCTGAGCCTCTGTGATCAGATTAGGAGTCATGCCATGTCACCCTGCTAGGAGTGGGGGAAGGGGTGAGAACTGACCCTTTTTAAATCCACCTTCCTGGGTGTATGCTAAAGGACTAGCTGCTTTCAGTTCTAGAGAACAGAGACGCTCTGACTTTCCTGATTATGGGGTTTATTGTAAGGATTCTCAGGAAGGTGAGGATGAATACTAGACCTTTTTGCAGCCACACGGTCTGGCCTGGGCACAGTGCTGGCTCTCGCTGGTCTTTACCACCAGAGGCCTGGCCTGTTCAAGGTCCATATGTGTGGAATGAAGGGTAGAGGGGCTGGGAGGGTCTTTTCTGTGAGAAGTGGGTAGCCACATGGGTGTGGTTTCCCGTGGTGATTAGCTGGTGAGCTGGTGGGTATTTAGGGTCACTGGAGGAATGTCGGGGGTACATGTCAGTCACTGGTGCCCTAGTCAGTGAAGACTGGGCCTTGCTGGTGTCCACACCCTCCCCTTGGGTCTGGTCTAGCGTCCTGCCGTCACGGTGACCCAGGCTTCCCCTTGGCCTCACAGCTTCAGCGTGAAGCCTCCCTGAGCTTCCCTTGGTCTGTGCCGCACACTGGCTATGTCCTCCCATGCCCCCCTCCTTGGGTGGCAGACAACCTGGGGACTTTGATCCTTTGAAAACTCATCCGTCCTTCAGCTTACCATCCTGCACTTTTCTGTTCCCTTAGAAACGACAAGCCCCCATCCCTAGGAGGTCCTCCAGATGTGGCTCTGCCAGTTTCACCTGCCCCTTTGCTGTATTTCCTGTGATTCCTTGGGAAAATAGAGTGCAGGGTCTTTGCGCTTCTGTCCTGCTCACAGCTCCTTCTGAGAAAAGTAGTCATTGACCAGCGGGGTGGGTCTGCTGCCAGCCCTGGACAAAGCACGGGGGTTGTCTCCAAGACCAACATCAGGGAGCTGGCGAGACGTCCATCCAGGTACCTGCTGGGCTGGAGGTGCTTCTGGCCTGCTCAGATCCTCTCGTTCATTCATGGATAGAGACTGAGTGTCTCTCATGTGCCAGGCACGCTTCTGGGTGCTAGGAACAAAGCAGTGAACAGACACCCTTACCTTCCCATGGGACTGCCAAGAAGGTGGTTTTTTCCTCTGAATCCCCCAGGCTTGTTGAGTTTGGTGGATAATTGTTTTATACCACAGCTCTTGCCAAAAAGAAGGGGCAAAACAGTTCCTCAAGGTACAAAATTCACCAGAAACAAGGACCCCCCCCGCCAAGGCTATCTATAGCGTCTCAAATAAAGGGGCTACCTGGGTGTTCAGGACAAAAAAGTGGAAGCTTACCCAAACCCAGTAACACACTGTAAGAACACAAGCTAAGCCAGGCCTGGCCACGCTCACAAATTCATTCATTTGATAATTATTTGTTGAGCGTCTGCCACATGCCAGGCGCTATTCCAGGGACTGGGTGTAAATAGTGAACAAAAAGGGAGAAATCCTTGCTCTTTTGGAGCTTACCTTCTAGCCAGGGGGATGGAGAGGAAACACAGAGATGTGGGAAAAGCTGATGGAGAAAACCCTAGCTGCTGGGAGGGGCTGCAGCCAGGGAGAGCTCGAGCTGACCGTGGCCGTGGCAGTGGCCTGCCCACTCCATCCCGAGCTGGGCAGGAGGGCTCCGCACTTTCATCCACTCTGGTGTGCAGGGGTGGGGTGGGTGGGGGACCAGCGGCCGCCGCTCCCTGGCCTGGCTTCTCCTTCCTTCACCTACTGAGTGTTGACTCCGCTTCTCTGATCTGGGTCCCTGTGAGGAGGAAATATATATTTAGACTCTCTGTACTTGCCGTGGTAACAGTCGCTTTATTCCTGGTGAAGAATGAGGAAAATGGGTCAGCTGTATTTACTAAGAAGCGTGTTCCAGCTCCTTTTCCAAGGCTATTTATAAACTTTAAAAAATGTGAGCTAAGTTTTTGCATCTTATTGGAAGCCAGAGTGCCTATGAATACCCTTTCTATTACTATTCCGAGGAATCTAGCACTTCGGAATTGAAACGCGTCGAATAGGGCGGATAGAAACCTTGCAAATAGTGATTTTGATGAACTCTGGCAGCCCAGGTTTGCCTCTTGGTCTGATTTCTTTGGGAGTTTTTTTCACGTGACATTGGTGTAGCTTTCTTGGGTATGGTGGGGGGACTGTGCTGTGGCTGCACATGTCAGGCTGGCCACACTGGGTCCTTTATAGCTGGTGTCCTGACATATGTATCTGGACTTTGAGGCTTGAAGAGTGGCCGCTGCTAATGACTCGGCCCTGTTCCCAGCCAAACCTCCTGCTGGGCTTGGGGGAGATTGGTCCAAGGGAAGGCAGACTCCCTGAGCCTGGGGACTTGGGGAAGCTGTTTCTGAAGCTGCTCCTTCTATTCCTCACCTGTAGATAGAGGGGACCATGAGGACCACCTGGAGGCTTTGCCTTGGCTGTGCCTCCTCTTCTCCTGAATCCCACGCCAGGCCTTTGCCTGAGCATGCTGGTGTCACACGCTTACTCACTTTTTTCTTTCCCTCTAAGTGGCCTGACCTTGCTTTTGAGACGGAAGGGCTTTGGGTTCTATATTTTAGGTCCACTTTGGTGAGTTTAATCTAAGAGCTTGCAATAGCCCCTTGAGGTAACTGTTTCCAGTTGAAGTTGTCTTTCCAAGCGCAGCCCTTCCCCCACGCCCCTCTGCGCCTTGAGGTATAGGAAGGGCGTGTCCTTGTGACCTGGTGGTAACCAAGGGAGAGGGTCTCTGTGCTTCGGCCATTTCTTGGAGCCTTCTTGGGTCCCTGCTGTGGGGAGGCTGGACTGGTGAGCCCCAGGAGTGACTGGCCCCATGTGAACTCTGGGGGAGGAATCCCAGCACCCATAGGTGGAGCCCCGGCCCCACTGTTTACCGTCTTGGCTGTCCAGGACCCCTTACAAAGAGGCCTCTCTATCCTGACCACCTGAAGTCCCAGCCTTTTGGCCTTCCCTGGCCAAATCACTGGGACCTGAAGGCCATAACGTGCTGAGCTGCCCTTGGGCTGACCTTTCCACTAGGGGGCAGTGTAGTTGGGGGGGGTAAGAGCATAGGCTGGACCTCTGCTCGCCTCACCAGCTGTCCAGCCCTGGGACATTCCTTCCTCTCTTTGTGCCACTGCCTCCTGTGGTCATCACGTGGATGATAAAGTGACAACCACCGCCAACACCATGACCACTTAGTGAGCGCTCACTCTATGCCTGGCACGAGTTGATTAAATCTGCACAGCAAAGAGGGTTGTTAGGAGAATGAAATGTTATTCAAAGCCCGTCGTCGCTCAGGACAGTACCTGGTGACGGTTACGCTCATTATTGTCTGTCTGCTCCATGATGGGAGGGGCCTTGGGCCAAGTTCCCTGCCTCGCCCACAGAAGTTCCCAAACTTTCTTGGTTCTTGGCACCCTAAGTGCCTCAGTAATTCTTTTCATGATGTCCCTGGGCCAAAGTAAATATCTAACAGTCCCATTTATTAAGTAGTTAGAGCCAAACACCTTAATAAATACTGTGTCCTAACAACTTAATAGCTGTTTGAAAATATAATACACGTAATTTAAAAATTTCATTCTTAACCAAATTACTCACTAATGGGATATATGTGCCTATTGGGCACTGGGCACCTTTTCAAATCCTGGAATCAGACTGGACACCACCACCCTCATTTCCTGTTCCACATTGATTTTTGTTTGGTACTCGCTTTTCATCTCAGTAACCACTGAAAACCCGGCTTCGCAATGACATGACATCCTCAGATGGGATGTAGGATGCTCTAATGGTGAAACTGTAAACTGCCCCAAGCTAGTAGATTCAGTGGTGTCTGGCAGGTGTCTGTCATTAAACATTGCTTGTTTCTTCCCCAAACCTAAAATATCCTGCAGGTCTCCCAGGAGTTTGCTGGGTCTCCCCAGGGTGCCTCTGTGCACTGTTTGGGAACAATGTTCCTAGAGGTTTGTGGCTTTCCCCTAGTCCAGGAAGCCGGTCACTAGCCCTCAGGCCTCAGCCTCCTACTCATCTGGTGGGTGGTGCAGGAGAGATGGCAAGGATCCAGGGGTCCCCCTTTTTCCTCTACCCTTCCCCTCCCATAGTCTCTCAGGACAGCTCCATGCTCTTCCCTCCTCTGCATCCTGTTCTCTGCCTGCCTGGGGCATCAGCCTGTGATGTGTCCTAGCCATCGGGGTGGAAGGGGCATGGAAGAACTCGATGATCTGAGTCCTCCAGGATATGGATTCAGAAAACCTCTTTCTCAACATAGCGCTTTCAAGTGTGTGGCCATATTGCTGGTGCTAACAAAAAGCACTCTGGACATTCAGAGCAGGAAACTCCCTTTGGGTGGGTGGGTATGTACCCCACCCCTCCCCAAAGTACTGAAATCTGTTGCTTGGAAGGGCAGGGAGCTCCCCAAACCACTGGATTTACAAGACAGGGAGTCTGGAAAGATCAGAGAGTGAACCAGGTGTTCTGTACCTTTCTGTTCAGCAGGTGCCTGTGTCTCGGGTGCAGGCTGATGGTAAACCCAGGTGGGCAGGGCTGCCTTACTGACTGGGTGCCTGCCCCCAGTACCTGTGCTTCTGCTGTTCTGGTGCCCACACAGCCCTCCTCTCTGCCTTTACTCCCATCTGCCTTACCCATCTTAGCCCTCCCACAGGGGAGATACCTCCCTGCCTTGCTCCGAGACAGGCCCTGCCTGCAGTTCTGGGGTGGCCCCTCCACTCTCCCTCGTGACCTGTCAGTTCCAAGATCTCAGCCAGCTCATTCTCACCTCAGGACCTTTGCACTTGCCACCCCCCTAACTGCTATCCTGTGGCTGCCTCGGCTCATTGTCCAGGTCTTACCTTAAATATCACTCCTCAAACAGGCCAGCCAAGAGTACCCTGTCTACAGAGGGCCCCCAGCTCCTCTGTTTGCTCCTCCTGGCCCTTTATGTGCAGGCTTTGTGGTGCAGGCAGAGACCACATCGTCTGGGTGTCCACGTCGTTACCTGTAGTTTTCTCAGCACTCAAGCCCCATGCCCGGCCCATTGCAGGTGCCCAGTAAGTGTGTGTCTGTGGGTGAGGCTTTCACAGAGTGGTGCATTCTTATTTTAAGTGGAAGGGACTTCCAGGGCCAATGACTTTTAATTTTGCCAGGTAAGACTTAGAGAAATTCCAGTTACCATGTATCATCAACGTTTCATAAAAGAAAATTTCAAAATAAAGAAGGGTTCTTTAAATGGAATAAATATAGTGCTGTTGAAAATGTGCCGCATTGCCCCCTTCTCCCTTGGAGGGTGGATGAAAACTTCATGAAATGACAAGTCCTCCCGTTCGGGAGCACCTGGGAGATGCTGCATCCACCTTCCACAGAACCTAGCAACCAATTCAATACTGTCCTTACATTGCTCTCATGACATGTGTCCCCTTCACTAAGCCGTCAACTCCCGTGGGGGAGACGGTGCTTTAGGCCTGACTCGCCTTTGCACATGCTGTTCCTTCTGCTTACAGAGCCCTTGTGGGTTTCTGGATACGTCCGAGTCCGAGTTCTACCCAGACACCCTCTCCTGAAGCTTTGCCTGACTGGCTTTGCCACCCCTTGGTCCTTTGTGATCTTTTGTCAACACACCTTTCCCTTCTAAGGTGCAGGTCTCACTCTGTTTTGTATCGAAAGGCTTGGCATGCTGTAGTGCGCTGAAGGATGGACAGCTGTTGACTCGCCACTGTGCGTGTGTAGCCGGAGCAAATGGAGGCCCAGCAGCCGTCTCTGGTGCTCAGGGCATGTGCTCATGGCTCCACTTGAGGAACAGGGCTTAGCCCCTGCGCCGGAGCTTGGGCCTCTTTGGAGGGCTCAGCTCACCCACAGCAGGGACGGGGAAGGCGGTTTCTGACTTCTTGCTCTCCTCCAGCTCTGCTCGGCCAGGAAGCAGCTGTCCCTGGCCTCGCCCTCCCTGCATCTCTTCTGCACATGTCTGGGCCTTGCCTTTTGAAATTCCAAAGCCATGGCTTTAATTCTTCTTTCTGTGGTTCCACATAAGAGCTCTTCCCTGGGGCATAGATGCCCCTGGTCTGGTTAGAATGAAAGGCTGTGAGGAATGGGGAGACAAGAACCCTCTATTCACACTTGAGATGTGTGAACCTGCCACAGGTACCTCTATGGTCCTGATCTGGGCTTTTGGGGAGACCTCTAGGATCTTATCTGAGGGAAGAGAGAGGGAGTGGGCTGAGCACCCCCCGGGAGCCTGCCTTTAAAATGTGCAGGAGTGTAGGTAAGTAAATACTGAAGCCGTTCAGCATCTAGCTTATTTGCTCATTTGGGTATTTTTTTTTTACTTAAAATTTTAAGTTTCAGAACTAATACATGTTCAATGAGGAAAAGTAAGGAAAGGTAGGAAAGCAAATAGAATCAGAGTCACTTATCTCAGCACCTGAAGATACCCTGTTTCCATCCTGGTGTGTGTCTCTATAGGTAGTTTAGTAGTAAAAGTAGTGATAATCATAGTACTAAACGTGATACACTTATTGAGTGCTTACCAAGTGCCAGGCATGACTCTAAGAATCACATGGGTGTTAATTTATTAAATCATAACAAGTCCACGAGGAGGATATGACTATTATCCTCATTTTACAGGGGAGGACATTGAGGCACAAAGCATTTACGCAGTTTGCCCAAGCTCGCCCAGCTGGGCAGCCTGGCTGTGTCCACACGTCACACACCTGCAGGCGAGTGTGGCCAAGGCACAGAGCAATGAGCACAATCACCAGGCAGGTTCTTGTTCTAGCTTCTTTCAGGAGATAAACCTGTCTTTGTACCCTCAGGGCTTGGTACATCATTTGCTGAATGAAAGAATGAATGAATGATGAATGAATGAATGATGAATGAATGAATGAATTCAGAAGGGATGATTTTGAATTCAAATGCAGACTTTTCCACCACTAGTCACAGGCAAATTACTGTTCCTTTTGGCAATTCTTTTTTTTTTTTCCTTTCCTGGGCTTATAGCACCAGTACAGACTGCAGCCTCCTCACGGGACACTGTTCACATTGTATTCTTTTTCTAAAAACAGCTTTATTGAGGCATAATTGACATGTAATAAATTGTAGATATCTGAAATGTACAACTTGGTGTGGTTTGGCACCACCACCACCAAATGAAGATAATGAAGATGTCCATCACCCCAGAGGTGTCTTCTAGCCACTTGGTGACCCCTTCCACTAGACCGTCCCACCTCCTTCCCCAGGCACCACTGGTCCACTTTCTGTCACTATAGATTACATTTTCTAGAGTTTCATATAAATGGAATCGTACAGTATGTGCTTTTTTTGTTGTTGTTCTGGCTTTCACTGAGCATAATTATTTTGAGATTCATCCTTGTTCTTTTGTGTATCAGTAATTCATTTCTGTTTATTGCTGTGGAGTGTTGTATGTATATGAAGCAATTTGTCCATTTACCTGTGTTTTTTTTTCATTTTTATAGTAGTTTTAGTTTTACAGAGAAATTAAGCTGAAAGTACAGATAGTTCCCGTACCCTCCCCCTACACACATACCGTCTCTGCTATTACTGACATGTTACATTAGTGTGGAGCACTTGTTACAATTATGAATCAATATGGATATACTAACTTTATTTTGCATTAGTGTTCCCTCTGTATTGTGTAGTTCTGTGGGTTTTGCCAAACGCATAGGGTCATGTTTTCATTACAGTATCAAACAATAGTTTCACTGCCCTCAAAATCCTCTGTGCTGCACCTTTCATCCCTCCTTCTCTCCCTGTCCGTTTACCTGTTGGTGGACATTTAGATTGTTTCCAGTTTTTGACTTTACAAACAAAGCTGCCGTGAGCATTTGTGTACAAGTCCTCGTATGGAGGTGTGCTTTCTATTCTGATGGGTAAATACCTAGGAGTAGAACGGCTGGATCGTATGGAAACTGCCACGTTGCTTTCCAGAGTGACTGTGCCCTTTCACGTCCCCCCTGTGGGGTGCCAGAGTTCCAGTTTCTCCATATCCTCACCAGCACTTTGTGTGGTCAATCATTTTAATTTTAATCATTCTAATAGGTGTGTGGTGGTATCTCATTGCGGTTTTAATTTGCATATCTGTAGTAACTAAAAATGTTGAGCATCTTTAGATGCACTTGTTTGCTTCCCATGTGTCTTCTTTGATGGTCTGTTCAAATCTTTTGTTCGTTTAAAAGAATTAGGTTACTTGTGTCCTTACTAGTGAGTTTTGAGAGTTCTTTAGATATATTCTAGATAAAGTCCTATATCAGATATGTGCTTTGCAAAGATTTTCTTCCAGTCTGTAACTTGTCATTCATCCTTTTTTTTGAAGAATAGCAGTTAATTTTGGTGATGCCCAATTTATCAATTTTTTGTTTGTTTTTATGGATTCTCCTTTTGGTGTTGTATCTGAGCAGTTTTTGACTAACCCAGTGTTACAAATATTTTCTTCTCAGAGTTTTATAGATTTAAAACTGAGGTCTATAATCCATTTTGGGTTAATTTTTGCATATAGTGTGAGTTTTTGTTGTATGTAGCTATCCAATTATTCCAGCAATATTTGTTAAAAAGACACCTCTTTCTCCACTGAATTGTGTTTTGCCCTTTTATAAAAAAACCGTTTGTCCATATAGATGAGGGTCTGTTTCTGGATTGTCTTTTCTGTTTCATTGATCTGGTCATCTTTAAGCCAGTACCATACTGTCTTGACTACTATGGCCTTATAACAAGTCTTGGAATCCTTTGAGCCAGAGTAACGTCAGCTCTCCAGCTTTGTTCTTCTCTTTCAAGTCGTTTTGGCTACTCTGGGACCTTTGCATCTCCACATGGACTTTAGCAGTGCTTGTCAGTTTCTAAGACAAAGCCTGCTGGGACTTGATTGGGATCAAGCCTCACCTTGTGTTCTCTGTGGATGGTCTCTCCTGGAGTTGTTGCCTGGCATCCCACCACACTGGGTGGCCGAGGGGCCAAATGAGTGACTGGATGGGAACACGCCTGTAGTCAGTATAAGAGAGTTTACTAGTATTTAATATAGCATTTTCAGAGGTACTTTGCATTGACCTTAGGGTTTCAGGATGTGATTTTTTTTTGGCTGAGCTGAGTCCCATCTGAGGAATGTAGACTGGAAAAATTCAAACATGCCGTGGAAGTTACCACAGCCCATGGTCCTCGGTCAAGGTTTGGCCAAGAAACCGCCCCTCCTTTGGAGGAAGTGTGCGTGGAGCCCTCTAATCTGCCCCGGGCCACCTGCTTTAGGCGTTAGTGATTGAGTGTCCACAGATGTGGTGTGGGCACCCTGGGAGGATGGGTGAGGACAGACGTGGGAAGGATTTCCTTTCCAGAACGTTCCTTTGAGAAGGAGGGAGAAGCAGAAGCTTGGTAATTGTGGCCCCGCTTGAGCGATAGCGTGTCTGTGTGTTGCTGGCTGTGATGTCTGCTGTGGAATCTCTCACCTCCTTGCAGGGCTGGCTTGTGACCGGCAGGGGCTGTCTGAGGCCTCGTGGCAGGTGCCCTCTCTTCCCTTCGCCAGCGCCACCTCCCCTCTGTCCTCTCCTCTGCTTACCCATTGGCTTTGGCCACACCTGCTTTTCAGTGAAGGTGTTGTGCAGAGGACATGCTGTCAGAGAGGAAGGAAAGGCTCTGAGGACGGCATGAGGTGCCATTTCAGTGGGCTTTTCTGAGGACTGCTTGCTAGACACTGCCCGTGGGGGGAAGGAGTCGTTAAACTGTCAAAATAAAAAGTCAACCAAACTCCTTAGGCCAATTGAAAGCACTTAACTCAGACTACAGGCAGCAAAGGCAACAGATTTCCTGTAATGTGTTACAAGGGGGAAGGAAGGCTATTGGGGAATTTAAAAAATACAGGAAAAGTTTTAAAATATTGGAATATACCTAGTCAATAATACATAAAATTTGGAATTCATAAAAAGAAATAGTGGTGAAAATCTTTTCAAGTAAGTTTTTATTCTAGAATTTGATGACAAATCTCTTGGAGCTCTAGTTATCCCGTAGGTGTGGTATTCTGAAATACAACCCGAGGCATATATATTGTCAAATAATAAAGTATTATGAAACCAATCAGCTGTGAGCTCCCCACTTGGCAGTTTGGAAGTAAAACCCTTTCTCCTTTACAAGGCCAAGTGACTCTTAATTCCTCCCAGGAGATTTCACGTTAAAATGTGTTCACTGCCAGCTGACAAAAGAGGCGAGTCCAGATTTATTACTCTGGCACCTGCAGCAAAAAAATGACGGATGATGAAAATATATTTAATTATCATTCCATGCCACATCTCTGTCTGCTCCAGTCGCAGGCTGCAGCTGTTGGCACACACTTTATTTTAAAGTCAATGTGCTTATCTGGAGAGAAGGCTGTTCTCTGAGTAAATTGACTTGTGGGAGGAAGGAAATGGCCATCTCCTCTAGACCCAGCCGAACAAATGCAGATTTGTATTCTGTGCGCCTGCTTTAATTGTCTAATCCGCCCCACATCACATCAGCTCTGGGATTTGGTTTTTGTAAAGAAAACATTTGCAAAAAGTAAACTTTTCCATGGCCTTTCTGAGCCAAAATGAATGATTTTTCTTCCTGGATTGAAAAGTTCCAGCTGACGGTGGATGCTCACATTTCTGCTGTGGGCATGGAAATCACTGTTGATTGTATCTCAGAACGGAGGGAGCCCTACGGAGCCCTTGTCTGGGCCCTCTCGTTCACCAGATGGGGGCCCCCCAGAGTCTAGAGGGGTGTGCTCAGGATCCCAGAGGCTAGGAGGTCTGGAACTGGAGCCCAGGATTCCTGACTCCCAGGAAGCTCCCTGTTCCTGAGACTTCTGGCTGTTTGGGGTGATAAGTCTGAGCCTAGAGGTTGACCCCATAGAATTATTGTCCTGCTTGTCTTCTGTTAAAACCTGGAAAATGAAACCCTGGGACAGAGCAGCAGTGCTCTGACGGGGGTGGAGTATCCGATTTCTTGGAGTGAAGTCTGCGGGGACTCTGGCTTAGCTATTGGGAATCTGTGCCATTAGTTCACGCCTACGATGTGCTGTTTTCAACAAAAATAGCCCAGAATAGGCAGTGTCTAATGTAGCAATTTTCCTGCTGTATCTCTTATCAGGAGAAGCCACTGGATGTTTTGTGTATGGTGGGATTTAGTACAAAGTGATGGACTTTCTACTGAAAGTAAAATACAATAGCTGGTTCAGCAGTTGGGGTTTAGGGAAGACTGATGGTGCTGAGTAGCTCTGACAGTGCCTGGTGTTGCGGTGGCCGGAGGCGGATGCCATGGATGGGGGCGGGAGGGTAAGGTTTCTGTGGACGTGAGCTAACTCAGGGACGGGCTCGTTTCCCCTGACCTTCCGTTTGATGAATGAGGATTCAGCATTGCATCTGCTGAGCTTGCAGGACCTGAGGAGAGACAGCTCTGACGTGTGGATTTAGGCTGTGAGACGAGCTCTTAGCCACCAAGATTTTTGATCTATTGATCAGATTTTGCCTATAAACCAAAGAGAGGATCCATCATCATCACCAGCATCAGCATCACCACCATCACCAGTACCACAACCACTACCACCTCACTCAGTAATTTATACGTCATTGTTATGTACCAGACCCTTGGATAAGTCATTTAAATTGGTCATCTCCTTTAATCTCATGATACAGGTATTATTTTGCCAATTTTACAGATGAGAAAAGAGGTTTAGGTAAGTGATAGAGCTAGGACTTGAAGCCAGGCCCTGGAGCTCGCTTTCTTAACCATACCTTTTCATTTAGGAGTGAAAAAAAAATTATAAAAAAGATAAATATTATTGCCAATTTTACAGATGAGAAAAGAGGTTTAGGTAAGTGATAGAGCTAGGACTTGAAGCCAGGCCCTGGAGCTCACTTTCTTAACCATACCTTTTCATTTAGGAGTGAAAAAAAAATTATAAAAAAGATAAATATTAATAAATATTATAAAACTATTTTAAAAATTTAAAGGATAAAGGAGGGGAAGAGAAAGTCATCTCTGTGCTTTTGTCAAAAAAATGTTTAAGCATGTCAACAATTGTGAGTTTGAAGACTGGCCTGTGGGGATTTCCTTTCCCGTTGGGCTGGCAAACTGGGAGGAGGGGCACGCCCTCAGTGCTGGGGATGCCGGCTGTTGAGAGAAAGACCCGTTTGGGGGAAGACGGAGGAGGCGTTGAGAAGTGCTGGTCCTGAGATCTGGGAAGGTTGCAGCAGGAGGTTGGGAGTCCTGGGAGAGGTGCCAGCCTTGGCTCTATCTGGTGGCCTTGGGGCCATTGCAGTAGGGGTGAGGACCAGGTGTCAGGGATGCAGTGGGGCGGGGGCCCTTGGAGGCTTGGGTGGCAGGCCTTGGGGAATCACTCAGCAGTGCTGTCCTCCCAGGTCTCCCACGCTGTGTCACCAGCAGCACAGCCCTGTGCCTGTGTGTATGTGTCCTCTTGGGGTTGCCTGGTCTTCATGTGGTAAGTCTGAGTTGGTGGGGTGTGCCAAGTGGCCCGCACTCTCAGATCCTACTCTGTCCTGGCTGCACAGGCTCCAGGAAGCCTGACCTTTGTACTTCTGGCCTTTCACAATCTTCTCTGGAACCCAGAGGTCCATCTGGGGCTCTGTGTTTGATGCTCGGCTGTAAACTGACCAGTGTTATGGATTCATGCTTCATGGCTGAGCTGCCCGGACACATGACAGGGTTTTGGCCACCAGAGGATGGGGAAATACCATGTTCTCCCCTGCTTCCCTGCAGCACTGCACCCACAGCAGGGTCTTGGGGTTTACACCAAGGCCTTTGGGCCTGACAGATGTAAGTCTTTCAAAGAGCGGCTTTCAGCAGATGCTTGTTATGTGTCCGCTGTACACCTCACACTGGGGCCCAGCAAGGACAAGGCCTGGGAAAACTCAGGGAGTCACGGTGACTCATGGCACTGTCCTTTCCAGTCTCATGTGTCCTCATGAGACCCTGGGGCCATCGGGGCTTGAGGTTGTTGCTAGAGGAGCGGGCACCTCCTGCGTGGATTGTAGCAAAGCTTGAGGAGATGGACATGTCATCAAGATAATTGTGGGCAAAGAAATTAATACTGATTTTATTTCCAAGTGAAGCTGAGAACTCTCCTTTCCACGTAATTTTTATTAAGCATTTTATGTATTATTCCAAAACCACATACTATGCAGAGACAGCTTAGAATGCATTATGGGTTGTGCATTTTGTAATTATCACATGGCTTTAGTCCAGAATGTAGAAAATAAACACAATTGTTTTCTAATAGAAGGGAATTACTGTGGTGATGTGTGGACAGGCCCCAGAGCCAGCAGCACCACCCACGGGCTCTGGGCTCAGGACCCAGTGCCACCTGATGCACAGGAAGGTGGCTCTAGCTGTTCCTCCTTGGGCAGCCTCTTGGCCTGTCCTCCTGGGGCAGCTCCCTGGCCTGTCCTCCTGGGGCAGCCATGCATCTCTGGGCTGCAGGGCTCCCACTTAACCTGGTTCCCTGTGGCGAGACTTCCTCCTTCCCTGCCCTCTGCTGCCCAGGACCTTGTTTATTCTCCAGGGCTGGACATATCACACAGGTCTTTCTTGCTGCTCAGGTTTCACTTTGGAGAAGCCTTCCCTGCCTGCCCAAACCAAAGTAAACCCCAGTCACTCTGTATCACAGCACAAGGCTTGCTTCCATTGTGGCATTTAGTACTCTCTGAGGTTTTCTGCTTAGCATCTCTCTCCTAGCTTCAGTGCAAGCGCCAGGAGAGTATGTTCCTTATCTGTCTGTTCATCCCAAACATCTCAGCAACTAGGATAGTGCCCAGCACAGAGTGGGCATGAGAAAATACACACCAGGTGAATGAACAAATGCATGAACATCTCCTTCACCAGACCATGAGCTCCTCAAGGGCAGGGCAGCTCTGCCTTGGCAACATGGCCATGCCAGGCACAATTGTGCACAGCAGAGTGTGTTAAATCCTCCACGTGCATCTGTGTGGAGCCCTGAACAGTCCAACCAAAAGGCTGGGATGGAGTCTGTATTAGTCAGGGTTCTCTAGAGAAACAGAACCAGTAGGAGATGTATGAGGGTACTTCAAAGGCTTGTGGAAAATAGAACTAAATGATAATATAAATCTTCCCATGAACTTTTTGAAGACTCTCCTGTATCTTATTCAAATTTAAAATATATGAGATTTATAAGGAATTGGCTCATGTGGTTATGGAAACCAAGAAGTCCCACATTTGCTGTCTACAAGCTGAAAACCTAGGAGAGCTGGTGGCACAGTTGCAGTCTGAGGCAGAAGGAGCATTCGTGGTGGAAGTCCCAGTGCGAAGGCAGGAGAAGACTGTCCCAGCTCAAGCAGCCAGGCAGAGAGAGAATTCTCCCCCTTCCTCTGCCTTTTTGTTCTATTCAAACCCTCAACGGATTGGATGATACCCACCCACATTGGGGAGGGCCACCTGCTCTTCTTAACTCCCTAATTCAAATGTTAATCTCATCTAGAAACACTCCCACAGACACATCCAGAAAGAATGTTTTAGCCAAATATCTGGGTACCCTGTAGCCCAGTCAAGTGGACACATAAAATGAAGTATCACAGAGTCCCTGCTGGGGACCCAGCGCTAAGCTAGGGGCTGTGGATTTTTCAGTGTGAAGAGATGGGCTTTCTGGGGAGTCAAGAGTCCAAAATGAGTAACAGTCCAGGACTCTGGGTGCAGTAGAAATCAGGGGTTCCGTGGTGTGCTCTAGACTATAGTAGCCCTTGGAGTTTAGGGAGGTCAGAGAAGGCTACAGGCAGGTGTCCACCCTGCAGATACCATTGTTGTCACTTTCTTGTTTATTACTGTCATCATCCACTTCTTTATGTGCCAGAGCCAAGATCTGCACTAGCTCGTCTGCTCATGGACTCTGCAGAGCATCCTGACAGGTGGGCAGCATCCTGACAGGTGGGCACGATCCTCACAGGTGGGCACGACTAGTCTCATTTTACTGCTGAGGAGCCCACACAGCCAGGAAGTGTAGAGCCGGGACAGACCAAGGGTGGCCTGACTGCTGAGCCCCTGTGCTTCCCCCACCCTGTGCTGCTGCCTCTCTCACCCAAAGCTGCCCAGGGCTCCCATGACTGTTTGTAGGTTCCAGCAGTGGCCTTCACTTCAGCTTCAGTTGTTGTCCATGGGCACAGCTAGTCTTGCAGTTGCAGGACACTGTCGGGAGGCCACGATGCCCCCAAGAGAAAGACGCCCACCGTCCCCAAAGTTCTGGACTCCATGCTTTCCCCAGCTCTCCATCCAGTGGCCAGGGAACTGTGACCTGGAGGGTGCAGGGACTTGATGCCTTCATGTGGCTCCCCCAGAAGCTGGCCCTGAGGCACATATTTGGGTGCCAATGGCCCATGTGGGTGGGATCCCAGAAAGCAAGTTGGATGGGCATGTTAATGAGCAGTTAGCACTGTGGGCAACTTGGGTCCCCTCAGTGGTGGAGGGGAGCACACTGTAGAATGGTCCTGTTGACAGTGAGGAAACCTCTGTCCCTCATGGCTGAGGGTCACTCCTGAGGCATTGATGGCCAGCACTTCTGGGCCGTCCTGCAGGTCTACTGAGCCCCACCCAAGAACAGAGACGCAGATGCCCAGGAGGGGTCTGTGGGTGACCTCCGGAAGTGTGGAAGCACAGGTGGACCCAACAGCTCTCCTGTGCCTGGCCAGCCAGTGTCCAGGGCGGGCTAGAAGCCGGTGTGTCCACTCCAGGAGTGGCCAGAGCTCTTTTCCAGGACCATAGAAGGAGACGTGGGATGCTTGAGTTGTGATAAATACAGTCACTGCAGAGCCTAAAAACAAGGGAAGCATGCCAGGGATGGATGACAGACACCAGCCTCACTGGAGCAGCAGGCTGAGGGTGGGCTGTAGCCCTGCTGCTGTCCTGGGGAGCTTCACGCACGGGGCTCAGCCTCCAGGGCCTGCCACACCTAGTGGCGTCACGGGCTTCGAGCAAACCTGCTTCTGTCTTTGCCCTAATTCTCTTTTTCACTTTTTTTTTTTTCTAAAAAAAGAGAAATCTCATTTTACAAATGGTTTTCTGCACATTCCAAGTGCTGTTCACAGTGCTTACACCCTGTTTCATAATTGGCCTATACAATACACCCTGTTCAGAATTTTTAATCAACTATGGCAAGTTGCCCCAGCAATTTAAACAAAAAGTATATAAATGAATTTAGTATTTTAATATTACAGTGACATTAGCCTTATATATGTACTTAGCAATTTCATGCAGTATTGCAGTTTTATAAAATATTCCTCTTCATTTGGCTGGCAGATAAACCCCAGAGTTAAAACCATGGGCTCTTTGTGCAGTGAGCAGAGGAGGGAGCCTAGATGGCTCAGGGGAGCAGGAGAGGCCAGCGGTCTGGGTGGCCTGCACTCCCGTGAAGTGCAGCCATGGCCGGGCAGCACTGGGTGGAGTCCATGTGTATCGGCAGGAGGGACAACAGCCTGCTGGCTCTGAGCACACTGAGACTCAGGGTTGTCCCTGGGCAGTCTGCTCCATGCTGGGCAGGGCATGAGAAGGTGCCTCGGGTAGAATGAGAGCACTAATGCAGGGGGTACCTACCCCTCCCAGCTTGCAGTGATTTCTGTCGAGGGCCTTCGAGGTGCCAGGCTGACCACCCTGCGCATTCTCCCTGCTCAAGGTCACCAGTGACCTGCCTGTGGCCTGTGCAGCGCTGGTTCTCATCCCTCATGTCACAGGGCCCATCAGCAGCATCTCACTCCGACGACCCCTCCCTTCTCCTGGGACAGTCTTCACCTGGCTTCCAGGACACCATGGTTTCCTGGTTTTCCTTCCTCCTCAGCCTCCTCTGGGCTCATCCGTGGCCCCCTTTCTCCCACTGACTCCTCTGCGGCTGCCCCAGTCTGGAGCATCGCGGGTCCCTGTGGCAGAGGGGAGGCAGCACGCTGGCCACACCTGACTTCAGGGCTGTTCCGGCATAGGTGGCACTCCACACCTCCTAACGCATTTCACAGTCCTGCCCTTGCTTCCCCAGT
>NW_007726395.1:0-7620 GCF_000696425.1 Galeopterus variegatus | reverse complement strand
TCCATCTCCAGAACACTTTTGTCACCCCAAACTGAAACTCTGTCCCCGTTAAGCACTAACCGCCCACTCCCCTTCCCTCTGGCACCCACCATTCTACTTTCTGTCTCTCTGAATTTGACTCCTCCAAGGACCTCACGTGAGGAGCCATACTGTATTTGTCCTTATGTGACTGGCTTATTTCACTTAGCATGATGTCTTCAAGATCCATTCATGTTGTACCAGGTGTCAGAATTTCCTTCCTTTTTAAGGCTAACTTCCCACTGTATGGGTGGACCCCATTGTGTTTATCCATCCATCCGTCCATGGACACGTGGGTTGCTTCCACCCCTTGGCTGTGGTGAATGGCGCTGCTGTGAACTTGGATGTGCAAACACAGAGCAATTCTTTCAGAACACGTCAGGCCACGACAGTCCTCTGCTCAACATGGCCTTCCTGTTCCATCACTGGAGAAGCCCAAGTCCTTGCTCTTCCTTAGACCCACAGCACACTCCTGCCCAGGCACAGGCTGCTCCTGCTGTCCCTCTGCCTGGGATGCCTTCTCCAGGAGTTTCCTGGCTCTCTGTCACCTCCCTCCAGCCTTCGCTCTGGTGACTGCACTACCTGCCCCCATCACCCTGTTTAACATGGTGTCCTAGCCCCTCCTCTGCATTCCAGATCTCCTGACCTCATCCCCCTTTTTCAAAATAGCGGTTTTTTTTTTTCCTTTTTGTCTTTTTTTACTGACCGGTAACAGGATCGCAACCCTCGGTGTTGCGCCCGCACTGCGCTCAGCCAGTGAGCAGGAACCGGTCTCCACATGGGATCTGAACCCTTGGCGGGAGCGCCGCCACACTCCCAAGTGCCGCACTCTCCAGTGTGCCACCAGGCTGGCCCCAAAATAGCGTTTGTCACCTTCTAATGTACCATGTAATTTACTTTTTATTTTATTTTATTTTATTTTTTTTCCTTTTTGTCTTTTTTCGTGACCAGTAACGGGATTGCAACTCTCGGTGTCGCGCCCGCACCGCGCTCAACCAGTGAGTGGACCGGTCTCTATATGGGATCTGAACCCTCGGCGGGAGTGCCGCCGCACTCTACTGAGTGTGCCACTGGGCCAGCCCGTAATTTACTTTTTAATTATGTTACTGTCTGTCTCCTACTCCTAGAAATCTTGTCTGTTCACTGATGTATCTTGTGTACCTACAGTGGTACTTGGTACATAATAGGTACTCAGTAAATACTTATTGAATGAATAAATGAATCTTTTTTGGTGACAGCTTTATTGTGATATAATTCATACAGCATACAGTTCACCTATTAAAGTGTATGATTCAACCAGTTTAGTGTGTGCACCATCAGTGCAGCCCATCTCTGAGCGTTCCATCACCCCCAGAAGAAACTCCAAACCTTTTAGCTATCACTCCCCAATCCCTGCAGTCCTAGGTAACCGCTAATGTATTTTCTGTCTCTATAGGTTTGCCTGGTCTGGATATTTCATATAAATGGAATTATATAGTACTCGTAGGTCTTTCGTGTCTGGCTTCTTTCACTCAGCATAATGTTTTCAAGGTTCATCTGTGTTGTAGCGTGTGTCAGTACTTCATTCCTTTTTACTGCTGGATAACATTCTGTTGTATGGAGATACCACATTAGTTTATCCGTTCATCAATTGATGGATATCTAAGTTGTTTCCGCTTTTTGGCTATTATGTATCATGCTGCTATAACCAATCTTGTACAATCCCTTTAGTGTGGACATATATTTTCAAATCTGTTGGGTATATACCTAGGATTAGAATTGCCGGATCATATGGTACCTCTATGTTTAATCTTTTGAGGATCTGCCAGACCGTTCCCAAAGGTGCTACACCACTTCATATACACCAGCTGTATATGAGAGTTCAGCTTCTCCATACCCTCACCAGTACTGTCCTTGTTTTTGATTATAACCGTCCTGCTGGGTATGAGGTGGTATCTCATTGTGGTTTTGGTTTGCATTTCCCTGATGACTAATGATGTTGAACATCTTTTTGTGTTTATTTTTATATCTTCTTCAAAGAAATGTCTATCACATCCTTTGCCCATTTTCAAATGGAGCTTTTTTTTTTAATAATCGAGTTCTAAGAGTTCTTTATATACGAGGGTACTTCAAAGTGTTCACGGGAAGATTCATATTATCTTATAATTCTCTCTTCCCATGAACTTTTTTTTTTTGGTGGCCAGATGGTACAAGGATTGAACCCTGGATTTTGGTGTTATTAGTACCATGCTCTAACCACCTGAGGCTTTTTCCATGAACTTTTTGAAGTACCATTGAATTCTAGACACAAGTCCCTTATCAGATATATTATTTGCAAAAATTTTCTTCTGTTCTGTGGGTTGTCTTTTTACTTTCTTAATGGTGTCCTTTGAAGCACAAAAGTTTTAAATTTCGTTGATGTCCAGTTCATTTTTTCTTTTGTTGTTTCTGCTTTGGTGTCATAACGAAGAAACCATCACTTAATCCAAAGTTATAAATATTTATTCCTATGCTTATCTAAGAGTTTTATAGCTTTAGCTCTTACATGTTACTTTTTGAGTTGATTTTTGTGTCTGGTGTGAGGGAGGGGCCCAGCTCTATTCTTTTGTGTGTGTATATCCAGTTGTCCCAGCACCATCTGTTGAAAGACATCTTTCCCAATTGAACTGTCTTGGCGCTCTTTTTGTAAGTCAATTGACCATAAGTGTGACAGTTTATGTCAGAATTCTCTATTCTATTCTATTGATCTGTATATCTATCTTTATGCAGAACCACGCTAGCTTGATTACTATAGCTTTGTAGTAAGTTTTGGAATTGGGAAGTGTGAGTCTTCCAAGTTTGTTTTGCTTTTTCAACATTGTTTTGACTATTCTGGATCCCTTGTATTTTCATATGGATTTTAGAGTCAGCTTATCAACTTCTGCAAAGAAGCCAGTTGGAATTTTGATGAGGATTGTGTTGAATTTATAGAACAATTTGGGGAGTGTTGCTATGTGAACAATATTAAATCTTCCAATCCATGAACATGGGATGTCTTTCCATTTATTTAAATCTTTAATTTCAACAATATTATGTAGTTTCAGAGTATAATTTTGCATTTCTTTTGTTAAATTTTTCTAAGTATGTTTTCCTTTTGATGCTATTGCAAATGGAATTATTTTCTTAATTTTATTTTCAGAATTGTTCATTGCAAATGTATAGAAATGCAGTTGATTTTTGTCTATTGATCTTGTATCCTGCAATCTTGCTGAAACTTATTTGTTCTATTAGTGTTTTTGTGGATTCCTTAGGATTTTCTGGATGTAAGATCAACTAATCTGTGAATTGAAATAGTTTCACTTACTGCTTTCCAATCTGGATGCCTTTTATTTCTTTTTCTTGCCTAATATCCTATCTAGAATCTTCAGTACAATGTTAATAGAAGAATAAATGGATCTACATTAATTCTCACATTATCTCAGTAATTATTCCAGTTTTACAGATAGGCAAACTGAGGCTTAGGGAAGTTAAGTAAGTTATTCAAGGACAGACAACCCAGAACTGCTATACACAGTTTACTTGTTGGAATGCCTTCTCCCCAGCTCTGCCATCTCCATATATGTAGGGACTTGGGGGAGATACCAGCAACCTGGTTGATAATATTTAATGAAAAGCTCTGAAAGCCTTTCTAGCAGCACTAAGCTCCCCTCTGTGTGGCTGGATGTTCCCTATATGTACACGTGTAGGTAAGAGCAAGATGGAAACTTGTGCATTCCACTGAGGGCTTCCTTATTCAGCATCTCAGTTCATCCATCCTCTTAGCAACTCTCTGGCACTCAGAGAGGGTGAGCGACTTACCTGACCTTTGGGAAGTGCTGGCATGGTGGGGATGGGATGGGACGTCATGGAGGTTGAACATCTTCCACGTGCCAGGCACCATGCTGGACAGTTTACAGACAGTGTTCGCTTAGTCCTCACTCAGGTTGAGTCAGGTGCTCCACTCATGCAGCTCACTTATGGCAGGCACTCCCCTCAACCCAGGCGTCTGACCCCCACAGTCTCCCTGCTGTGCTTGCACCACAAGGCCTGAGATGATTAAGGAAATATATTAAAGGGGAACAAAAATGGAAAAAGAGCCATACCCAGGAGGCCAGCCTTGGCAGGTGCTATGGCTCCCTGACATGTGTCTCCTCATGTGTCATCCCCTACCTCGGTTTAACTGCTGTCTTGAGAAGCAGGATAATCTTCCAGGGAAAAGCAGAGAAGGGGACCATCTGCCGAGGCAAGAGGCCTGTTCATGCAAACTCCTGCCTTTTCCAAGATAAGTCTGACTAATCCAGTCCTCGTGACTAATCCACCCCAGACTTTATCTTTAGAACTGATGATTAATTGAAATAGGCTAAATTGTTCCCAAGTCAGTCCCCACACCTGTGCGTTCCTGGGGGAAGTGGGGATAGGGAGGGAGGGCGGTGCCTGGGAGTTGTGAGTGTCCTCGAACTGCTTGGATGTCCAAGCTTCCAGCAGACAGTCCTGGTGCCAGATCCCATGTGGGAACAACAGCTTCTTCGTTGACATCACAGGTGATTTGGCTTTGGATGCTCCGGGCAGCACCAGATGCCACTGGGGGCAGACATATGCAAGGTGGCTCCCTTTTTACAGACCTCATGGATGGTGCTGTGGTGAGAATTCTGGGAAGACGATGCCAACCTCTTTGTGACCTTCCTTTCCTGTTCCACCCCAAGAGCCAGTATTTTCCACCAAGATTGCAAAACTCCCTGAAGTCAGGGGCAGAGAGTTGACAATGCCGTGAAGTGCCGCAGAAAGGCTGCTGGCGAGGAAGTTGCCCATCCAGCCACACTTCAGATCCCAGCACCCAAAGACCTAGACTGGAGTGGGTGGCACTGGGTGTTGGAGGCAGACCCCTGACCACCTCGCTCTCTTCATGACCTGGGCAAGCGAGTTAGTATTTTTGAGCCCCAATGTTCTCATCAAGCTCACCTAGTCCAATAAGTTCATTTTTCAAAAGTGGACACTGAACTTTTTTTTTTTTTCCTTTTTGTCTTTTTTACTGACCGGTAACGGGATTGCAACCCTCGGTGTTGCGCCCGCACCGCGCTCAGCCAGTGAGCGGGAACCGGTCTCCACATGGGATCCAGACCCTCGGTGGGAGCGCCGCCGCGCTCCCAAGCAGCGCACTCTCCAGTGCGCCACCGGGCCGGCCCTGGACACTGAACTTTGGAATCATCCCCAAGCTACGCTAGGAGTAAGTGCAGAGGGAAGGCTGGTGGTGTGGATTGATCGCCCACGGTCTGCCTGGCCCTCTGCGTCCACTGCCTCATCTGGTCTTCACTACCAGCCTTGCGAGTGCTGGCGTTATCCCCACCTGACAGGAAAGGAGACCAAGTCTCGGATGGGTGGGTTACTCTGCCAAGGCCACACAGCAGAGACATGGCGGGGCCAGACTGGAATCCACATGTGGCTGACTCCAGCCCCCACGCAGCTCCCACGACACCCAGTGACGGATGAAACCCTGGACCTTTCTGTCTGCTTTCTGGCTCTCAGTTCAGCCATGGCCACTGCCTCTTGGGTGCTGAGCAGGGACCGCGTCTGTCCAGGGGCTGTGGACAGTGCTGGCTGGGCGAGTGCGGGGTGGAGACAGTGGGGAAGGGGATGGCCGTCTCCTGCTCCCACAGTACCCCACATGCTGGCTTTGCAAGCTGCATTGCTAAGAGGAGCCTGGGGCTGTGGAGGCCTTCGTCTCCTTTACATCTCAGGAGCCTCCTGTCTTGAAATGGTGTACTTCTGTGATATGTTTAAATTCCAGCAGTGGAGCATTCTTTTGGTATCCAGGCTGAGAGCTTTGGGACTTTGAATGGTGAAAAGGAACCCAAGTGCCTTGTATGCCTCCCCAGACTGTGTATCAGAATTGACTGCAGGAAACAACAGCCCCACACCTCAGTGGCTTAAAGCAGCAGCAGGCAATTTCTCACTCCTGCCTCATGTCCAGCACAGGTGGGGAGGGGCTAGGCTTGTCGTGGCCACTCAGAGACCTGGCTGATGCAGCATCGCTGGTCACTGTGCCGGTGGGGAAGTGGAGCCCTTGAGGTCTTTGAACTGGTTAGAAAATGTTCCAGCCAGGGCTGGCCCGGTGGCGCACTCAGTAGAGTGCGGTGCTTGGGAGCGCAGCGGCGCTCCCGCCGAGGGTTCGGATCCCATATAGAGACCGGTCGGCTCACTGGCTGAGCGCGGTGCGGGCGCGACACCGAGGGTTGCGATCCCGTTACCGGTCACGAAAAAAGACAAAAAGGAAAAAAAAAAAAAAAAAGAAAAAAAGAAAATGTTCCAGCCGGAGTGACGTGCTCCTTTGCAGCTCACTGGCCAGAACGAGTCCTGCAACCCCACCCACCATGGTGCTACAGGAGGGGCACTCTTGCCACGTGCCACAAGGGAAGGAGAAGGGGCCTTAGCACTAGTGATGACCACAGTGGGAGAAGTCGGATGAGGGCTCTAAGACGGGGTTCCTGGGGAGGGGCTCCCTGTCACAAGGCTGTCCATAAGCAGGGGGTGTCCAGCAGGTGTCCTGAGGCCTGAGCTGCCAAGGGAGAGGCTGTAACAGGGGCCTGGTCTCTGCCTGGAGAGGAAGGAGGAAGCTGCAGAATTGACCTTTTTTTTTTTTTAGAATTGACTTTTCTGGGGCAGACCTGGGGTCAGTAATCCCCATAGGACCAAAGGACAGGTCCCAGAGGAGGGAAATATGCTTGTTCCCGCATTTCTGTGGGATCGAGCAATGGAAGGGATAAGGAGTCACAGTGGAAACAGGAGCCCGACGTCTGCCTGCAGAGGAGCTGCAGGATCACATGTGATTCATGTATTCATTCACTCAACATTTATCGAACCCTAGCTTTACATCTGACTAGCTGTGTGACTTTAGATAAGTCACTTAGCCTCTCTGAACCTCTAAGTCTCTTCTCTAAAACTTGGAAACTCTTTCCTATCTCACACGGATGTAGTGTGGATTAAATGGGATAATGTTTGGAAAGTACCCAGTGGGAGCCTGGTACATACTGGATACAGCAGATGCCTCAGTTTCTTGTCTGTGAGATGGGTTATAATAAGCATCTTAACTCCACAGGACTGTGGGAGGGACAATCTCTGGAAAGCTCCAGCGCAGTGCAGACACTTGGGAGGCTTTAGTTTCCTCCTGGGGCTCCAGGGAGGCGAGGGTCTGCAGGGGACTGTTTTCCCTCCTCTCCATCTGGGCTGTGGCTCACCAGGGGCCTTGTCCAGAGCCTTCCTGGGCCCTGTCCTCAGGCCCAGCAGCCTTTCACCTTTTCTACTGTGGCTGGAGCAGGGAGTGCATAGCTCTAGCCTGGGAATGCCTCTGTTATCAGCCTAGGGATGTCCAGGGTGAGCGTGCCATGCATGCTGTCAAGTGCAGTGCCTCTGTGAGGTGTGCCGTGCACACTGTCAAGCGCGGGGCCTCTGTGAGGTATGCTGTGCATAATGTCATTTGTGGTACCACTGTGAGGTTTGCTGTGTATGCTGTCAAGTGCGGTGCCCCTATGAGGTGTGCCGTGCATGCTGTTAGGTGCCGACGAGTGTGAAGTGTCTCCATTTCCTGCATCTGACTGGCTTCCTGCTGCT
>NW_007726394.1:892974-894551 GCF_000696425.1 Galeopterus variegatus | reverse complement strand
TTTAAAAAACGAAGAGAGAAGACCCAAATAACAAAAATCAGAAATGAAAATGGAGACATGAAAACTCATTCCAGACAAATTAAAAGAATCATTAGAAACTATTATAAACAATTATACACCAACAAATTTGAAAACATGGAGGAAATAGACAAATTTCTGAACACATACAAACTACCAAGACCAAACCAAGAAGACATAGAAGATGTGAAAAGGCCAATGAAAAGCAGTGAGGTGGAAGCAGTAATTAGCAGTCTCTCAGCAAAGAAAAGCCTAGCACAGGATAGCTTTGTTGCTGAATTCTCACAGATCTTTAAAAGGAATTAATACCAATTCTATATAAACTATTCCAAAAATTGAAACAGAAGCCATTTTCCCCAAATTCTGAGGCCAGCATCACTCTGACACCAAAACCAGACAAAGATACAACAAAAAAAGAAAACTACAGGCCAATGTCTCTAATAAACAGAGATGGAAAAATCTTCAATAAAATATTAGCAAATATAATACAGAAACACATCAAAAAAATTGCACACCACAATCAAGTGGGATTCATCCCAGGGATGCAAGGATGTCAAAAAAATTGCACACCACAATCAAGTGGGATTCATCCCAGGGATGCAAGGATGGTTTAACATCTGAATGTCAATAAATGTGATACATCACATCAACAAAAACAAAGACAAAAACAATACAATTATCTCAATAGATGCAGAAAAAAGCATTTGACAAAGTCCAACATCCCTTCATGATAAAGACTCTCAGCAAATTAGGTATAGAATGAAAGTATCTCAAAACAACAAAAGCCATATATGACAAACTCACCACCATATCATTCTGAATGGGGAAAAGCTCACAGTTTGTCCCTTAAGAACAGGAACAAGACAAGGGTGCCCACTATCACCACACCTATTTAACATAGTATTGGAAGTACTAGCCAGAGCAATTCAAGAGAAAGAAATAAAGAGCATCCAGATTGGAAAAGATGAAATCAAAGAGTTTCTGTTGGCAGACGACACAATTCTGTATATAGAAAAACCTAAAGACTCTACCAAAAAACTCTTAGAGCTGATAAACAATTTCAGTAATGTTGCAGGATACAAAATCAACATACAAAGATCAGTAGCACTGGTATACTCCAAAAAGGAACTAGCAGAAAAAGAAATCAAGAAAGCAAGCCCATTTATAATAGTCACCAAAAAAGTAAAATACCCAGGAGTCAATTTAACCAAGGAGGTGAAAGAGCTTTACAAGAACAACAAGTCACTGCGGAAAGAAATTAAAGAGGACACAGAAAGATAGAAAGACATTCCATGCTCTTAGATTGGAAGAATAAACATTGTGAAAATGTGCATATTATCCAAAATCAATCTACAGATTTCAATGCTATCCCCATTAAAATTCTTGTGATATTCTTCACAAAAATAGAAAAAACAATCCTAACATTTTTAGGGAACAAAAGACCCTGAAGAGCCAATGCAATCCTGAGCAAAAAAATAATAAAGCTGGAGGCATAACCCTACCTGACTTCAAATTATACTACAAAGCTATAGTAACCAAAACAGCATGATACTGGCATA
>NW_007726394.1:890616-891448 GCF_000696425.1 Galeopterus variegatus | reverse complement strand
TGGAGATTTCTCAGACAACTACAGATAGAACTGCCATACAATTTGGCAATCCCGCTACTGGCTGTATACCCAAAGGAATGGACATCTTCATGTCGAAAGGATATCGGCACTCCCGTGTTTATCACAGCTCTGTTTACAATTGCTGAGTTAGACCTAAATGTCTATCAACAGATGACTGGATAAGGAAAATATGGTACATATACACAATGGAATTAGTATTAAATGTACAAATTTAATTAGTATTAAATTAGTATTAAATTTTTTAATGCCATTCAAAAAATGAAATTCTGCCATACACAGCAACATGGACAAACTTAGAGAAAATTATGTTAAATGAAATAAATCAAGCACAGAGAGAGAAACACTGCATGTCCTCAGTTATAAGTGAGTGAGTGCTAAAAATTAAACAAATAAAAGAAAGAAAGAATGATACAACAATCACAATAATCCCTTGAACTTTCAGAAGGAGAGAATGGATCTGAGGTTACCAGAGGAGGGAAAGGGAGAGTGGGAGGGAAATTAGCAAGAAATTGGTAAAGGGACACAAAAAATGAATACATTGTACCATGATAAATTTAGTAACTTTCCTGATTTGAGCATCACATATTGCACACAGTTATTGATATTCAATGCTGTACCCCCACAGGTATGTACAATCAATTTTGTTTCAACAACAACAATAATAATAATATATATGTGTATATATATATATATATATATATATATATATATATACACATATATATATTATTATTATTGTTGTTGAAACAAAATTGATTGTACATACCTGTGGGGGTACAGCATTGAATATCAATAACTGTGTGCAATATGT
>NW_007726394.1:882216-890492 GCF_000696425.1 Galeopterus variegatus | reverse complement strand
CGGCCACACCGCGCTCAGCCAGTGAGCGCTGTGAGCGCACTGGTCATCCCTATATAGGATCCGAACCTGCGGCGGGAGTGCTGCTGCGCTCCCAGCGCCGCACTCTCCCGAGTGCGCCACGGGCTCGGCCCAATAATATATTTTTTTAAAAAAACCAAATTTACAGGTAAATAGGAGGAATTAGCTCCCGTGATCCAATATATAGTAAGGTAACTATGGTTAATAATAATACATTGTATATTTCAAATTAGCAAGAAGAGAGGATTTTGAATGTTCTGCCAATCAGATGTCTTGAAATATCACACTGTACCCTGTAAATATGTACAATTATTATGTGTCAACAAAATATAATTTAAAAAGAACAGAATTAGCAAAGAAGAGTTTAAAAAAAAAAAAAAGAACATGAAGGAGTTCCTTTCTGGTGAAGAAACAAATCTGTATCTTGACCATATAGCAGTTATATAATTCTATACATGTGATTTTAAAAAGTCCTAGAAGTATACAAAAAGACATATGAAAATGAATGCATGTAAAAAGATTGCAAAAGCCAAATAAAGTCTGTAGCCTGGCTAACTGTACTGTGCCAATCCATGACTGGCTTCAATAACATACTCGAGTTATCTAAGATGTCACTCTTGGGGGATGCTCGGTGATGGTCCTACAGGACCTCTGTGTACTATTCTATAACTTTTTTGAGTCTATAATTACTTCAAAATTACCAGTTTTTAAAAACAAAATCATATGGTTCACATCAATGAATTTTTTTTAAACAATGATGGAGGTATGTTGAAGGGACAAAAAAGCCACCTGAAAGAGCTTCCAATGATCAAAGCTGAAACAATTAGAGCAACAGAATAAAGAACTATTTGGATTATAACCTAAAGTACAAAATGGATTATAATCAAAAGTATAAAATAGAAATCTGTGAATCCATATGACATAAATAAATGATTGAATAAATAAATAAATAAATGGTACCAATAGACATATCTCCTATGTAGAAGAATCCCAAATAATTTATGTACATATTCTGCCCTCAAAGAGGTGGAACATAACTTTTTGTTTATTTTTGGATACAAGTCCTTTAACAGATGTGTTCTGTAAATATTTTTTCCCAGTCTTTGGCTTCTCTGTATAGTTATTGTATGATTCCAACGATATGACATTCTGGAAAAGTCATAACTACAGAGCCGGTAAACAGATGAGTGGTTGCCAGGGTTTGTGGGGAGAGGAGAAAAGTTTATGCAAAGGGGATTTTAAGGAATGGAAATATTCTGTATCGTACTTGTGAAGGTTAATTTTATATGTCTACTTGAATGGGTCACAGGGTGCTTAGATATTTAGTCAAAAATTATTCTGGGTATGTCTGTAAGGGTGTTCGGATTAAGTTAACATTTGAACTAGTACACTTAGTAAAGCTGATTTTCCTTCCTAATATGGGTGGGCCTCATCCAATCAGTCTAAAGCCTGAATAGAACAAAAAGTCTGACTCTTCCCTGAGTAAGAGGGAATTTACTCCTGCCTGACTGCCTTAAGTTGGGGCATCATTTTTTTCTTCCTTGGGACCCCAAATGAGACACCGGCTCTTTCTGGATCTCCAGCCTACAGGTGTGCATACTGAGACTGGAACTTACACCATTGCCTCTCCCAGCTCTCTAGCTTGCTGACTGCAGATCTTGGAACTTGTGAGCCTCCAAAATTGTGTTAGCCAATTTCTTATACTCTCTCTACACACACACACACACACACACACACACACACACACACACACACACACACACATGTATTCCCCCCCACCGGGGTATATTCTATTTCCATGAACTTCTAAAAGTTCATGGAAAGATTCGTATTATCTTTTAATTCTATTTCCACAAGCTTTTTGATGTTCTGTTTGGTTCGGTTTTTCTGTGAATCTAAAACTGTTCTAAAAAGTGAAGTCTATTAATATGAAAAAATGCAGAGTATGCAGAACTTTGTGTATTGATGTGTTGGGGGAGAGGGGATAAATGTTCAGGGGAATGATGGCTGCTGCAAAGAGAGGCTAGAAGTAAATTGATAGTTAGTTCAGAGAAAGTGAAGAGGTTAGAACTAGAGGGGACCAGGAACAATGCAATGCTTCCCAAGAATCTCCAGATAAATTGGTGGTAAGGGTGGAGATGGTAATGGAAGTTGTGTTTCCTATTACATTTGGGTTTGGAATCTGAACCAATTTTAAGTAAATTTTAAAGGATTAAGTGACTTAAAATGGTATTATGTACCTCCTTGGTTCTACCTGCAAGGTCTAAACTGACAGGTAGGTACCCCATTACCAAAAAGAAAAGTAGGTTAAGCGCACTGAGTTCAGATGTTGGTGTAAGATAGTTCTTGACTTTTCCCCTAATTCACTTGTAGTATAAATAATGCCTGCCTCGGAGGGCTGTCCAAGAGACTCTTCTTTCCATGTGTTTTCCACTCATCTTGCCCGGTAGTCTTTTCCACCTTTTCACCCTGTGGAACCAAGTCTCAGTCCTCCCCTAGGACCCTCATCCCTGCCCAAGTGGTGTGCCACAAGGTTTCTGTGGCCACTTTGAGGCTTCTCCTCTGTGTCCAGTGGGTGTTTTAGACCCTGCTGAGTGGATGCTGCTCAGAGCCCTGTGACACTTTCTGCAAAGCCTCTGTCTCTTCACACTGTCCCATTACAGACACCCTCTTTACCAGGGAGGAGGAGGGGAAGGAAGAAAGATACAGGAGGAGGAAAGCAAACCCTGTCTTGACACATTAGCTGTTACTATTATCATTATGATTGTTATCACTGTAACTGCTGACACCTAGAACTTCCTGCTTCTTGACTGCTTTTCTGTCCCTGTGCCAGGTCCTGGGCATCCCAACAACAATCCCCTTTTTCCTTTGAAGTAACTTGAGTGAACTTCTGGCCAGAACACTAGCTGGTTCCCATCCTCCCACCCCCACACCATCTTCCCACAAATGGGGAGGGGCTGCTTATGCACAGGAGGTGAGAAGGAAGCACCATCTCAGCTGCAGCAGTTTCCACAGGAGCCAGAAAAATATAGTTTGACACCTGTCATCTCCGTGACTTATCTTTTAATGAGAAATACTTGAGGAAGCAGGGGGCTCTGACAGGTCTCTGCTGGGAAGGACCTCGCTGAAGGCGTGTGGTATAATTGCTAGGCACATGCTCAGGATGGATTCAGCAGCTCTGATGTTGCTGTGTCCCCCTGCCCCTATCCTTCCTGCCCCCCCCAAGACTGAAGGTGGGCTCCCCTTACTGAGTGGTGGTCTGGCCAGAAGACTGGGGGATTGCTAGGCACATGCTCAGGATGGATTCAGCAGCTCTGATGTTGCTGTGTCCCCCTGCCCCTATCCTTCCTGCCCCCCCCCAAGACTGAAGGTGGGCTCCCCTTACTGAGTGGTGGTCTGGCCAGAAGACTGGGGCCAGCCTGCCCTTCCAGCACCCGGTTCAGACAGACCAGCTTCCCATGTCAGAGGAAAATGAGCAATCTCACTTTCTGCCCTGAAGGCCAAAATAAACAGATCTCATAATGCCAGCCCTCAGGAAAGGGAGGCAGAATCGCAGCCCTTTTATCCAATTCCTCGACATTAACATTTCAAATCCAGAGGGCAGGATCCCTTTGTTCACAAAAGGTCACAAGAAGAGCACATTGACTCCAGTAGGCATTCTTAAGCAGTCCCATGGGTCAGACCATTCCAGAAAGGTCGGCCTTTGGAAAGCTACATCATACAATGACAAGAAACACAGAGGGGCAAAGAGGTCTCACCTTGCAGGTGCTTTGTCTAATTGCCCAAAGTCCACTGTGCTCCACCACAATGGGCACTGAGCTCTGGAACTGTTCCTGTCACGTACTTGACAGGTGAGTCCTCTCTCTCTCAGGCCTCAGTTTCCTCATTCTGCAAAGTGAGAAGATGGACTACACTCGAACACCACCCCCAACCCTGGCTCCACTTTAGAGCTACCTGGCAAGCATGTTTATTTTTAATTTAATGAATACAGATTCCTGGTCCCAATGCCAGGCTTGCTAAGTCAGGGCCTCCAGAGCTGTGGCCCTGGCCTTTGTACACTTAGTGAGCTTCCCTAGTGGTGCTGGGGCAGCCAGCGGGTCCTCCGCAAAACCATGTTTTGCATCCACTAAATGTACTTGAAGGAACCTTTCTCATGATCCTTTCAAAAATATTGAATTATATTTTAACAACATAAAGTACGTGCACTTTTTAGAAAAACCAGAAAAATAGAGAAAATAGAGTTTCTAAAGGATAATAATTCTACCAGCCAAAGACCACTATGCTGTCATTTGTCCTTATGCATAGGTTTCTGGTATTTTTTCCTTTTTGTTTGTCTGCATAATTATAACCACATTATAAATACAAAACTGCATCTCGTTTTTTTCACTTAACATTATCTTTAAAATATTTAAAAAATAAAAGTTTTTTCCTATGTTTTATGTATTTCTCATAATCAACATTTTCAAAAATAAATGATGTGAGCCGAGAGCATCAGCCCTATCTCACTTTGTCACTCCCTTCTACTGGGCATGTTAGCTAAATGAGTTGGATCACTTGCTTTGTTGCAGAGTCCCTCATCTGAAGTACATAAGAGCAAAAGATGGGCCATCTCCTCTCCTCCTCTGGCCTTTGTGGCACCCTGACAGCCCACATTCTGCCCACAAACTGCCATACTTCGGCATTTGTGCCAGATGAGGACCAATTCATTGAGTCAGATGCTACTTTGAAAAGCCTGCATGGACCTTTCTCTTTGCTCTTTGACTCCTCTGCCTGAGAACCCTGAATTATTGCTGCTGATGGAACAGATTAATGGAGAAACTGATGAATCTGGCCTTGGAAACATCTGATCATTCCCTGTCAGATTTCATTAGCTATGGCTTGTTTGACAATTTTAAGGGCTGCAATGAGCTTTGATATTAATTGGTGAAAACTCAGGTCTGGGAAGCTCATTCATCAACCTAATCCTGAGCCCCACAAACTAAGAAACAGGCAGAGACGCAGGGCTAGGCGTTGGGCAGAGATGGTGCTCAGGGACTGGCCATCAGAGGCATTTCTGCTCCAGGAAACCTCTCCTCATAGACAGCAGAAGCCAGAGAATCCAGCTAAACCACACATCTTCCAAGGAGGAAGCTGAGACTCAGGGAGTCAAAGGACTTGTCCAGGGTCTCACAGTGAGTGTGTGACAGAGCCTGTTGGCCAGGACTGGCTGCCTGCTCTTGATCCCCTACACAGACTGAAACCCTGGTACAGCGTGTCTGTGACTGCTCCTCCTTTCAGATGCTCCAAGAGCTCACAATGGCCTCATTACTCCTCAGTACTCCCCAGCCACCCTTGGGCCTCAAAGCCACGTCGATCTAATGCTCAAATGTTCATCCTTCTTTTCTTCCTTCCTTCCTACTTCCCCTCCCTCCCTCCCTTCCTTTCTTCCTTCTGCAAAGTTTTCTGAATGTTAGGTACATGTCAGGCACTCTACTGAAGATTCAAAGTGTTCCCAGCTAGCAGGAGGACAGGCCAGCCCCCAGCAGCTTCAACACCAGTGCAATAAGTACTGTATCAGGGCTGTGGGAGCAGAGGGCAGGGCACCAATCCCAGACTTGAGGAGAGAAAAGGAGGTTGTCTCCTAAAAAAGGCAACCCCCCAATCATATCGTGATGACTGTGTAGGAATGAGGCAGGTGAAGTGGGAGAAGGAGAGGGAGACCATTCCCTCCTGGCAGAGAGAACAGCCATGTGCAAAGGCCCATGGGTGGGAAAGCACGTGACACATGTGAGGGACTGCAAGTCATTCTGTATTTAGGGCTCAAAGAATGCACAGGGGGAAGTGTGTTTGGGATGGGGATGGGGGTGAAGAGCACAGCAAGACAGGAAGTAGACAAAGGAGAAAGGCTACAGGTGCTAGATGGCCTTGCTTATGTCTGGTAATTAAAACTTTATCCTGAGGGTGGTGGAGAGGGGCACAATCAGGGTGCCCCTGGAATGTGTCTGTGGCTGCAGGGTAAAGGACAGAATGGGGAGACTGAAACCCACATGAGAAATGAGGGTGGCCCAAGCCAGGGGTGGGCCATGGGGAAGACAAGACGTCAGAGAGAGTCTCTGATGGAACACAGGGCTTCAGAGTTCTAGGGGGTTCCCACTTACTGCTTCCAGGCTTCCCCCAACAGTTCCCAAAGCAGACAATAAAGCAACGCAACTCAAAATGCTAAGCCTCAGCCTTCTGCAGCCACCTACACAGGGTCATGGATTCTCTGGGACAACCAAGCTGGCTTCAACAATATAGACACCTCAGTGATGCCAACCGGGTAGAGCCCTGTGGCTCATCAGTTCAGCCTTAGAGAGTGCAGGCCCCTGACCACTGCTAGAATGAAACATGTGCACCTTTGATGAAGGTAAACTAAATGTTTGTGTCTCTAAATTCATTATTATTGGCCAAAAAAGGATGAACACTGATGTTTTATTTCTTTTCATTATCTAAATAAAACAGACATTTGTAAAACACAGTACTTAAAGAATACAACCAATTTTTCTTTCACCTAAAAAATTCACTGGTACAGAATGGTTTTGATACTAATTCATACTTAAAAATTGCATTTCAGTGTTATTTATTCTTATTCCGCTGACCCAGAGGCACTGTCTTGCCTCAGAGGTGTGAGATTGAAGGACAGGGGCCCTTTAGGTAAGTTTGCATCGGAGGTGAGGAGTGCAGTGGTGAGATGCGTCTCTCTGTAGGAGTGGTATCTCCTGGACCACCAATCACGAAATCAACCATCACAGTAAGCAAGAGGGGTCTGCTCCTACAGGAGAAAGCTGTGGCCCTTGGGGAAGTTGAGAGATCCACCTGAGCCCTGAGAGAGAAGGAAATCTACATTGTTTGAATAACACCTCAGGCCTCTTTAAAGTGTAGCTATAACTAGGAAGAGGGTATCATAGTTAGCTGTTCTCATTGCCTGACGTCTCTGCTCTTCCTGTACCTAATTAGGCAGGCACCCGGCTGGACATTGAGGTGATGGAACACAGGAGGGATAAGTTTTCTAGGGAAGAGTCAGATAATGTCCAAAGCAGAACTTTCCCAAGTTGGGCACTGCTGTGAATGTCCCCAGGTAGCTGGGGCAGGGAGTCTGCAAAAGCAGAGGACACCTGCAGCAAGGACTGACAAGAAGGGAGCTGATGAAAACCAGCTTTGCCTTATCCTGTATCAGCTGTAACCTGAAAGCCAAGAGCATCCTTTCCTGTGGGCTCCTTTCTGCTGATAGCATCTCGTTTATTACAACCCAAGTGCCATGGGCAAGGAGTTTCTTTTGGTTTTGTTTTATCAAGACAAATAATGATCTAAGCCTTATATAGAAGTAATCTACTTAGGAGCTTGGATTTCAGGCTTTATAAAATCATCTCCACTTGGGTCATGCGCTAATCCTGGGTGATTTCAGATATTACTGCCCTCCAAAAAAGAGGATCACTAGTCATTATCAATCAGTCTTATTTTTTTATCTGCATTTGTTACTAAGGATCTTATACAGTCATTTCTTAGGCACATGGTCCAGCTGGTGTCTGCTCCCTGGATAACCTGGGCACAGTTGTAAGGCAGATAGTCCAAAAATAACAAAAAGAAGGGCAACACCAAATTGAGTGGCTGTTACACATTTTTTATTTACTTTAATCCTTACCAAGAGCCTGGAAGGTAGGTTTATTTATTCCTCTCTTTGAAAGGAAGTTGACATTCCCAAGGGGATAATGTAGCTAGAGAAGGTGGCAGAATCCAAGGTGGCCCCAATGACACTTGCCTTTGTGTAATTCCCTTCCCTTGAGAGTGACAGAACCTGTGAACAGGATGGGACATCATTTTCATAATTAGGTTCTGTTACACAGCAAAAGTGTTGTGCAGATATAATTAAGGTTACTAATGGGTTGACTTTGAGCTAATCAAAACAGAAAACATCCAGGTGGACCTGACCTAATGTAGGGAAAATATAGGAAAATGATCAGGGCTCCCTCGGATGTTAGGAATCTTGCTGAGCATTTGATATAAATATGTAACCGTGCATGTGAGCCCAGGTGTTCCTTGGGTGTTGTCTGTGGATGCGCGTGGGCGCCCAGGTGTTCCTGGGTTATCGGACTTGAGTATAAAGAGGAATGTGATCCACAGTGCCCACCCCCCACCCCCGCCACCACTAGGATTCCCTGCTAGGGAGGCCGCTACTGCTGCTACAAGCTGTTGCTGCCAGGGCCCCTGGGATTCCCCAAGAGGCTGCCGCTTCTGCTGCT
>NW_007726394.1:872589-881216 GCF_000696425.1 Galeopterus variegatus | reverse complement strand
GGGGGCTGCGGCTCCTGCTGCTGCTGCTGCTGCTGCTGCTGCTGCTGCTGCTGCTGCTGCTGCTGCTGCTGCTGCTGCTGCTGCAGAAGCTGAGACCTGAGCTCATGTTGTCTGCCAGTGGCTCCCGGGACCTTTTCCAATTACCTAGCTTGTGGACCTGTGTGTGAGGGGTCTGGTGACCCAGTCTGGCATGTGAGGGGTCTGTGACCAGTTTCTACAACAGGTTTGAAGGGTCTGTGGGCCTGAGCCCTAGCAATACAATTGGCTACGTTGGCAGGATTCTGACAATTAGCCCTAGCAATATAACTAATTACATAAGCCCTTTAATTTTTCACGGAGAGGTCAGAGACAGACAAACAGAGTGCTTAGACCTGGGGGAGATTCTCTATTGCTGGCTTTGAAGTTGGAGGAGCCATGTGAGAAGGAGCACGGGTGTTGAGAACGTTCCCAGCTGTCATCCAGCAATGGAATGGGGCCTCAGTCCTACAACCATGAGGAACTGAGTTCTGCCAACCACCACATGTGCTTGAAAGCCCGAGCTCTGGAAAGGAATCCAGCCCAGCTCACACCGTGACTGCAGCCTCGTGAAACTCTGAGCAGGTAACACTGTTCAGCTGTGCAGGACTTCTGACTACAGAAACCAGGAGAAAATAAATAGGTGTTGTTTTAAACTGCTCAGTTTGTGTTAATTGCTTACACAGCAATAGATAACAAATACAGAAGGTGATGAACTAGTATTTAAACTTGAAGCCCTCTGGACCTAAGGCCATGCTCTGCCCACTGCAGTAGCAGCCTCTGGCCTCCACTCCATCTGGGAAGAGAAGCGAGGAGGGTTTGCTGGACAATGAGAGTCTACAAGTGTTTATTGAGAGCCACTCTGTGCATGTTCCTGGATTAGGCAGTGGATTTACAAGATGATTGAGGCTGGGCAGCATCCCTCAAGGACTCACTATCTAGCAGGGAAGACAAACAGGAGGCAGACGGTAACAATGTAGAGAGCCCTCCGGGGACGTGCGGGTGACCTGCTGTGAGAGCTGCAGTGGGGGAAGGCTCCAGAGGAAGGGAGACTTTGAGCTCACTATCTAGCAGGGAAGACAAACAGGAGGCAGACGGTAACAATGTAGAGAGCCCTCCGGGGATGTGCGGGTGACCTGCTGTGAGAGCTGCAGTGGGGGAAGGCTCCAGAGGAAGGGAGACTTTGAGCTTGCACCTGAAGAGTGTGTAGGAGGCCTCAGTAGACAGGGTGGGGAATGCACGTGAGAAGGGGCAGCGGCAGGGACAAAAGAGGAGACAGAACACACACAATAGACTTAAGTTCTAATAAATAGTCTGCGGTACCTGGACTGTTAGGAACACACAGGGCAGGTGGGAGATGGAGCTGGAAACATGAGTGAGACCAGATGGAGATAGCCTTTGCCTCCAGACTGTGAAAATAACTTTTCTGTTCTGCCAGCCCTGCTTGCCTAGAGACATCATAAAAATCAAAAGGCAATGTACTAGACAGCGTTCTAGGCTATTACTATGCATTAAGTGTCAAACTCTAAGACCTCAGATGGCTGCCGTTCCTTTGGTGGGCTCCTTTTCACTTCACTTAAGCAGTGATTCATCCAGCAAACCTCTGCTGCACAGCTCCTCTTTCTGGACACTGTGTCAGGCCCAGGGACATAGCAGGGAATCAAACGAGGCCCTTTCCTGCAAGTTGCCGATAAGGCTGGGGCTGAGGGTGAAGGGGAGAAGTGGGAAGGATTAAGAAAGCCTTTTCAGAAGGAGAAGGGAATTTAGCTCCTGGGAAGTGAGGAAGGAAGAGGCAAGAAAACGTTGAAGACTTCCCTTTCCCAAAACATTCTGGAATTCTCTATGCCCAGAGGGACTGTTGCTTCTGAAGAACAGCTGTCAGGCTTTAGCTGGAAATTTTATGCAGGTTACCAGAACCAGTTCATAGCCAGCAACTGTGCCCAGCTTAATGCTCAGGGCTGAATTACAATGCATTCTTTGCCTTAACTGCATGATGTCCTCTTCATTAAAATTTGGCATAATGACACCATAAGCGACAAAACATTTCAAGGGGCATTTTGGAAAGGATTGTGTTTTTTCCTACAGCAGACATCTCTTCCCCATTTTCAAGGTTAGAGCTTTTCAGTCTATTGTACAAAAAAAAAAGAATAAAAAATCAGAGGGAGTGGAATTGTTCTGTGTCTTAACAACAATGGTGGTTTAGTGGGTGTATTGGTCAACTGGGCCTGCCATAACAAAATACCGTAGACTGAGTGGCTTAAACAACAGAATTGTGTTTCGCACAGTTCTGGAGGCTGGAAGTTCAAGATCAGGCTGCCAGCATGGTTGGATTCTGGTGAGGGCCCTCTTCCAGGCGCAGGCTGCTGACTTCTCATTGTGTCCTTATAGCTTGCTCTCTGGTATCTCTTCTTGTAAGGGCACTAATCCTATTATATGACCTCATTTAAATTATTTCCTTGTAGGCCCTATTTCCAAATACAGTCACATTGGGGGTTAGATCTTCAACATACAAATTTGGGGTGGACACAACTCATTCCATAGCAATGGATATATAAATATGTCAAAACTCATACATTTGTATATCTTGAATGAATACAGTTTATTATAGATAAACTATACCTCCATAAAGTCGTTTAAAAAATGGAATAGTCTGGAAACAGCCCTATAGATTTAATAGACTTTTAAAAAGTTAGGTTAGTTCTTACTCAATATTCTAATGACTAATCACTTACTGCTCATGGGAACAGTTGCAGCAGGAACCACTTCCTTCCTGAATCCCCTCACCCCACTGGTCTTACATCTGTCCCTCTGTGATCAGGCCCCAGAGGACAGAACTGGACAATGCTTCTGCTGTACCTGCTGAGCCCAAGCCGGTTCCTCCTTCCCCAGGCAGCTTTGAGCACTAGTAACCCCTGCATTACACTTGGTTTTGGAGGCTCTCACGACCCAAGCAGACTGTCCTGTCCCTGCTTTTGAGAAACAGGTCTATTTTACTGCCTACCTTTAGCGCTGAAAGATTTCCAAAGGGCCCTGGGAGAGCTCTGCTGTGAATGAAAGGTCTCAGGGGCCCCCCAGCTCAACCAGTGCCCCGACAGACTGTCCCATGTTACACTAGGACACATACCAAGGTTGATCCCTTCCCAAGGGGCTTCATGCTCCAACATTTCCTATCCAGTTCTCGACCCCCTTCTGAAATGTGCTTTTGTCCGAGGCTCTACAGACTCAGTTTTCAGGTAATGTACTGGTGGATGGTAATGACTTGCATGACCCAGGGTTGCCTCTGAATTTAACAGAAGCATTCTGGAGACAGTGTCTGAATCCCAACGAGTCTTGATGTTAACTAACCCTTACTGAACTCCAGTTCATCTGCCCTACTATGCCAGAGGGATTTTTCTAAAACCCCAAATAGATCACATTGCTTGACTGATTATCATCCTTCATTACTCATTTCTTTATTTATTCAGAAATGATATATCAAGTCTCTGCTGTTCTCGGCACTGGGCATACAGAAATAAATAAGACATAGTTTCTACCCTCTAGGAAATCACTGTCCGGCAGAGGCAGAGAGACCTGTATTTTCTGTAAGCAGGTGAATGTCATAAATGGCTGTAGGTGCCTTGATAGAAGTGATGAGATTTAGGAGAGACCAAAGGAGGGAGATGTCAGTTCTTCCTGGGGGACAAGAGGTGTCAAGGAAAGCTTCGAGGAGAAAGTGACCCCTGAGCAAGGTCTTCACATGACAAGACCAAGACATTCCTGGAAGAGGAAGCCACATTGAATGAAGGCATGAAGCAGTGTAGACATGCGCATCCCCCTTGTACTTATAAGATAACTGAGGCACAGACAGGTTAAAGGCTTTCCCATGCCCATTTTACTCATATTGCTGGTAGGAGCCTCTACTATGTGCCAGGTATTATTCCAGGGGTTGGGAATATAGTAGGAAACAAATTCAAATTCAAATTCAAGTACAGGGTTCTTTTCACTGCTCAACACCACAACCTAGTCCTTTCAATGTAGCAATGCCACCGAGCACACGTACTATGCACAAGACATTTCAGAGAATACAGAAGTGAGTCATACAATGCTGTCCTCAAAATATATGTGTAATATAGGAAGGGAGATTATATACAGGCACAAATAATTCTGCAGTTCTTTCAACTTTGCAACTTTATCCTAAAAAAAAAAAAAACACTGTTTTATCTGTTTATTTTCCTGATGATAAAGTGCAAACGTTACAACAAAACCAAAGTCTTATCGACCTGGTACTTAGCACTTGACCAAGGTTTTGATTTATATGTTCTTATGAACAAAATAAAACGAGCTCTGACCCAAACACAATTGAGGTCTGTTCTATTTGGACTCACACTTAGGCCACATAACCCAAATTGTCATTCTGAGACAGGCTAATCTCTGCAGTTAAGCTGCTGGGTATGCCATCGAGGCTTCTTGTGCTATTTTCTGAAGGGGGACCCTGAATTCATAAATGAGAATCAATACTCAATCTACTTTTATGCCAAGAAGCTTTTCATATAGATGCCTGAACATCTACCTCTGGCTGCCAGAGGGAAAGGCAGTGATTAGATCCAGACAGATAATGTCAACATTCCCCACGTAACACTTGTGTTAAATGAAAGTGAATCGTGTCATCTCAACTCAGGGCCTTACATCTTGGCCTAAGCCAATGATATCCAGGATTGATGATGCTCTGGGCCACAGGACCAGAAACTTGAGCATTACTTCTTTGGGGCAGGAAGGAAGGCAGAAGACTGGGAATGATTCTTAAAGCGCACCCAGAGGTCCCATCCCCACCCCACTCCTCAAGTAACCAACCAGTCCCCTGGAAGCCCTACCTGGCCCTATAAGGAAAAAAATCTTAGGTTCAAAATTCCAAAAGTAGACTGTATATAAAATGTGGGGGATTAATAATAGATCCTTCTAGAGTTTTTTTATGGCCAAGAAATCCAGAAACACATCCTGCTAATGATCTATCACCCTCTCCGTGAATCCCCAAGAGAAATAATACGCAAGACAAATGTAAAAGACAGACTCTAGTGGTAGCTGGGCTTTTGACCCTAAACCCCAGTATAGAGAATGCCAGTACGCTATACTGGACCACAAACACATTAGGTGAGCCCACTCTCCAACTCCTTTCTCCCACTTTAGGTGAGCCCACTCTCCAACCCTGGGCCTGAGGCAGGCATCGCTCATCAATTGCAGTGCTCCGCTGCTGATCCCAGTCAGAGACTCAGACTCCTTTGCAATGCAAAGTTTTGAGAAGCCACTCCTAATTCATAAGATTAGTTAAAAGATTAAGCCCGATTGCTATTTTTTGGCTCACACTCAGACTTCTGTCCTTGTCTTGCCGCATCCCACTGGGTTCTCCTGCTGTTCCAAGCTTGGCTGCATACCCACAGATTTCCAGCTATTAAGAAAGATGTCACATATTTGGATTTGGACCACTAAAGCTCTGCCATGTATCTTCTCTCTTTCTTCCCTCTTTTCTTATTTATACTGAAAACACTGTCACTCACTGCCTCAGAGATGTTTTATGTTCCACTAGCTCATCAAGTCTCTGAGGCACTTGTTGGGTAATATTCCTCTGAAATGAAGTTCCAGACCTTCCTATCTCTGTGAGAAATGCCCTCACCTGTCCAATGCCAAAGGGTGGACACAGAGACATGAGGTATGACGAAGTGAGACTTTAATGGCAGTCTTGCAAGATCGGGTGTCTGTTTGGCAGGCACGCTGGAAACAGTTATATTGAGCAATTTATTTCCTAGTGCACAAGTCCCTCCCCCAGTTCTTCACTGGCTGAGTAATATGGGATATACTATCTTCTTGGACATTGCCTAAGTTTTATTACTTCCTTATAAGGCATTTATCATCCCCTTCCCTCTGACAGAAAGTGGTGGGCTCAGGACAAGCCCTCAAAACAGGCCCACCAGAAGTCCTGAGGAGGAAGAAGAACCAGGAAGTAAAAAGAACAAAGTGACCAGCCGCCATCTTGAGAAGTCACCCTCAGGAAAATGTACTTTCAGGGGTTATCACACCACAAGTTAGTCAAGCAACCCTTGTTAAGCTATTCTTGAAAATGAATCACTTAAGCTATTTTCCCACACCTCCTTTAGAAAACTTCCTCTCTCCACCTCAGCATATCTCCCCTTGGCTTCCCAGGTTGGGCCTACATCAGGGAGACCATCTTTGAGGGAAGTCAGGGAAGATGCCCATGAAGGGGCTTATGTTGTCTCAACTACGCTCAAGCCCAAAGGCCCTTAGGAATTGACTAATAATTTCTGTTTCTTTTAGAGGAAGGAATTCAAATCAGTGTTTCTCTCAAACTCTGTGATTTTACTCTGAGGGAGGTATTAATCTGATCAGCCAGATTTCAGGGCCTCCTTTGCCAGTGAGTGGGAAGTGTCAAGGGCATAAAGAAGCCTGAGTGGACAGGCAGGCCCTTTCTTTGATTCCACCCCTCCCATAGCTGGTGGATATCTTTCTTGTACATTAATAAGATTCAAAACTTAAGTTGGGTGCTGAGGGAGTGGAATGTGGGGAACAGGCCAACTATTCTGATGGCCTCTTTTTTCTAAAACCACTTAGACTCAAGTCAGTCATCACACATGTTAGGGGACAATAGGTGTCCTCAATGTCCCTTATTGGGACTCTTAAAATGACTCTCAAAACAAAGCTCTAATTCTCCAGCTCTGCCTCCCTCAGATCCATCTGCATCCTGAGCCATAGTGATTTCATGGAATGTGAACATCTGATCGTACCTCCACTCTTGGAAAGGCAAACCACATTCAGAGCTCTGAAACAGGAAACAGGGAAGTGATCTTGCTTAGGGAAGAGTGACCACCATGTGCCCATAATCCATGGCTTGTTAGAGAATTCAGGTTCTGATAAAGAGCCACATGCACCTCAGCCTCTCCAATGGGGGCTACGATGGTGAGCAAAAAAATAAAAAGGAACTAAAAAACAATTATAAAATACATTAAAAATTGAAGAGTTTAGAAAAATAGGTAAAGCCTTGTAGGGTACCATACATGCAGGTGAGGTCTCCTCCCAAGCTGAGAATTCTGGGTCTACTTTTTTGGACAGGATTGTGGAGCTTTGGGCCCCAGTGGGGCAGACTGGTCTTTTCCTTTTCTAGATGAGGCCAAAAACAGAGCTTGGACAGTGGAGGCTGCCCATCTCTCCTTCCAGGACTCAGGCCTGATTAAGAAGCAGTTCAGATTCACCCAGGTGGGAAGGAGCCTCTGTCCTTAGCAGTTCCATTGGAGCAGTCACGGCCAGCTGTCAGCACTGAGGCAGGAGAATCCCGAGGCAGGGCAGGTGTGGGGGGCATGGGCTCAAAGGTCAGACCTGAGAGTGTGAAATGAGGTGGAGCTGGGGCAGGGAGGACAGAGGCCTGGAGTTTGAGGTGAGGTCAGCTGTGCAGGAGACATCTAATCTGAGCAGTGGGTGAGAACTGGATTTTGGAGTCAGATTCAAAGGCAAGCAGAGCTTGTCAGGAAGTCAGGGCCAGATTTCAGGACAGATCCTTGGCTGCCTGGAAAAAACATCACCTCTAGAGGATAGAAGGCCAGAGCATCACTAGAAACGCCAAGCCCATCGTCGGTCATCCTGTCCTTCTTCTGAAGCTTCCACCTCCTCTGGTCTTAAAGGCACAGTCATCCAACACTTGTGCCTGCTGTCAGCTGAGATGCTGGCCCACATTATGCAATGAAAAGATGGCAACAGTGTGTGGGGAATCCAGGAGAGGTTCACATTTCAGCAGAAGAATTACCTGTATTTATTACCTTGTTGTATGGCACTGAGCAGGGGCAAGCTGGTTATCTCAGCCCCTCTTGGGCCTAAGAGGGGCCTTTTATTTCAAGAACATTTTAAATTTTATGTGATGAATTCTGAAATAATCATTCATCTTGAGACATCATAAAACCACATTTGAAAACACAAACATGACCAGTATCCAGGTAGCTCTGAGGCTGAAAAGAACAGGAGCCATTCCCGTGCAGCCTCCCTCCTGCCCTCTGTCCTCAGCAGGCACTAACTGAGCACCTTCCCTCACGAGCACACACTTTGAGACATGCTTCTCAAAATACTCTGGCATTCTCTTTCCAGTCTCCTGGCTCTCCAAAGATCTGCACGGCTGACCACCTTTTCATACTCCATTTGTAGGTTAAGAACCAAAGCCATAAAACGGGCATTTTTTAGGGTCAAAACAGCCATTGAAGAGGCAAGTTAATCATCTGCAAGACTCAGGAATGCCAGATAGTTAAGTATGGTGTTTATTTTATGATTTTTTTTTTCTCTCTTCATGATGTTTCTTTGTCTAAAGGAGAACTTTCACACAATTCCCCAACTTTAAAATGACATATGATTCTATAGGAAAAAGAGGTGGGCAGTCTAGCTTCCCACTGAGTGATCTGACTTATCCCTCATTATTTTAATGGTCTTGATTTGTAATGCCCCATACCTGACCTTGAACGTCAGTGGAAGGGGTTCTCTTATCAGTCAAAGTGTTTGCACCCTAACCTCAGAATCATCATACAGGAAATATCCCAGTCTCGGGCGCTGGGTCTGGTGAGGATATTTGTTAATGAATAATCCTC
>NW_007726394.1:857560-872284 GCF_000696425.1 Galeopterus variegatus | reverse complement strand
AGGAAATATCCCAGTCTCGGGCGCTGGGTCTGGTGAGGATATTTGTTAATGAATAATCCTCTCTTCATTTTAAACAAGCATCTTCCATCTCTGAAATATCTTCTCCTAGCCCTGTGCTAACCATCGCTGACAAAGAGCACCATGAAGTCGGGGCCCAGGTGCCACCAGCCCTGCTTTGCTCCCAGTTTTTTTGAAGGGTCCTCAAATGCTTTGCTGAGGGTAACCTCCATTTAGGGCACCATTCAGCTGCCCTGCAGAGCTGCCTGCAGCCCCATGCCAGTCCTTCTTTGCTGGGAGACAGCTGGTACACCATAATATGGCAAGCTGTCTTTGGCAACAGAATGACTCAGAATGAATCCACCGCTGACGTGTGAAAGATGTGTGCCCTGAGGCACAAGGTCCATATCACTGAACCTGTTGCTTTGTTAGAAAAATGAAGTGAGGTAACAGAAAGAATGCCCCAACCATAAACTTTAATTTAAAAACCGTGAATGTGCACAAGGGTAGCTTTGAGGATAAAAAACATCAGGTTAGCGCCATGTGCAGTCTCTTCCCTTCCTTCTGTCCTCCACAAGGACTAACTGAGAAGCTTATGTGCCAGTAGCTGCACTAAATGCTAAGGGTCCAGTAATTGACAAGAAAAAGCATTCCTTGTGCCATGGAGCAAACACTTGAGAGAAGCATCTCAAAAAAATACTCTGCCCTGGCACATGGTAGGCCTCAAAAATATGTAGTTATTGCTCATTGAATTATGCTATATCCTGAAGACTTATAGTGTCTGTATTAGTCCATTTATATTGCTTATAACAAGATACCTGAAACTGGGTGATTTATAAAGAAAACAAAATTTATTGCTTACAGTTTCTGAAGCTGTGAAGTCCAAAGTCCATCTGGTGGTGGCAACAGAGACCCAGGGGTCTCATGTTGCAAGATGGTAGAAGCAGAGAGAGCAGCGAGAGAAAGACAGACTCTCCTCTTTTAAAGCCCTCAGAACTACGTGCCTGAGCACCATTTTTAATCCATTCATTACCGCACGGAGACCCAGGGGTCTCATGTTGCAAGATGGTAGAAGCAGAGAGAGCAGCGAGAGAAAGACAGGCTTTCCTCTTTTAAAGCCCTCAGAACTACGTGCCTGAGCACCATTTTTAATCCATTCATTACCGCACGGTCCTACAATCCAATCACCTCTTCAAGTCTCCACCTTTCAATTACCATTATAGGATTTCCCACACTTTTAACAGTCACCCTGGGGGCTAAGTTTCTAATACATGAAACTTGGGGGACAAATTCAAACTTCGATGAGTTTTGGGGAGACTTAATTCAATCCACTACAGTGTCCTTTTAGTTTTGTGTAAATTCACACTTTATGAAACATTTCACTTACCCTAGCTTGGTGTTCTGCAGCCAAGGAGAGAGCAAGAACCATTTTTCTTTTCTCTGTAATTAATACAATGTTCCCAGTAAGAGTTCAATAAAACGCTCATTATTTAACTAACTACTGTTCACAAAACTCAGCTTCCCAGAGGGATTTTTCAGAACAGCCAACAGTGGCAAAGGTGGCATATCGAAAATCACCTCTTACACTCTGAGCTCTGGGGAGACACAGAAATGGAAAAAAGAAGAAAGATCCTTGCCCGCAGTCAGCCGGGTGAGGCGGGGTGGAATCAAACAGAATAATCCAAAGCAAACTCACATAAGCAGGTCACCACCCCCTCCCCGCCCCCCACCATGGTGCATGAACAGAGGGGAACACACATGGTAAGAGAATTGTAGCTTTGCCAGGTCTCACCAAGAAGACCTTATGTTTACTTTTCCCATCTTACTACTGTAAGAAATAGCATGATGAGGGTTTATGAGGAAGAGGAAACGAGCCCACAAAATGAATTTGTTACTCGGCGTGGCATAATAATGTAGGTGATTTTAACAGCAGGTAGAAATAAGTCCCTTCAGTAAATTAATTCAACCGCAGTGACAAAGCATCCTAAAACCAGAGAGGCTGCTACTGGCAACCCCTCAGTTCCTTGGCAGTGGTGCTGAAACCCAACTTTATGTAATTAAAATAGGGAAACCTCCTTTCCAAGGGAATGAGCCAGGAAAAGCAAACAAAATAGCAACTTCTCAAAATAAATTTTTTTTCCAAAGTAGTTGAAGAAAATGCTGATCAAATGGGCAAAGTAAACCAATTGTGTTTCTAAAATAAGAAAGCTGGGTGTCTCTGAGAGTGGAGATGGAGTCTCATACTGTTTCTTGTTAATAGGAACTTCTCAAACCTCTCAGGTCCCACACCCTCAGCCAAGGGCTTCCTCCCACAAAACCAATACAGCAAAACCACACCAGATTCACTGCTCTATCAGCAATGTGATCTTAGGGAAAATCCTGTAACTCAAATAGGAGAACCTTCAGATGGTTTCTAGCCTAAACTTGTTTTTGTTGTTTGCAAATCTCACCCATGTGGACAAACACATCACACAATTTATTTCAGTGTCATCACAGGTGCAATTCATTTCAATTTCATCCCAAGTGTTAGACAATGAGTTAGCAAATGAAAGGGAAACAAGCAAGGTGGACGGTGTACCTGCCACAGCCCAGGGCTAGGGGCGGAACCCAGCACAGCCCGGCTGGAGCTCTCTGTGGACTCCCTTCAGAGCAGACGGGCTCCAACATCGGGCCCTTGCCTACCTTTCAGGTGTCACTCTGCTCTTTCAAATTGCTCTTGCCCTTCTGATTCCCAGCTCCATGCTTTGTACCAACTCTTCTGTCTAATAGAATGTCTCTTCCCTTCCCCTTCTCCTTTATGTAACTGAGAAATCCTCACACTGCCCTGAGACCTGCCTCCAGAATTTCTGTTCTGTGAATCCTCCCCTGACAGCCAGCCTGGCTGAACTCTATCCCCAGGGCATGTCTCCTTCTGTTTGGACCACCTTAGATTGTGGGGTTTGATTTTAGTTTGTGAACCTGTTCATCACTACTCCTGAGCTCTGAGCTCCTCAGGGGCAGGGACCGTGTTGATATTTGCTTGAATCTCTCATATCCAGAAAGTTCCTGAAACTCTAATTCAGCAACTGAGGTATAAGGAAGGAAGGAAGGACGAAGGAATTTGTGCTTTACAAGTGGTTATACTCTGAGTACCAGGGAAAGAGATGACATATTCTAAGGCTTTAGTCAAAAACAGAGGATTTCGTTCAGTCCTTATTCCAAATAAGGATAAAGACACTGAACTAGCATCAGGAAAACTGGGTGGGTGATCACAAATTCTATTGTGATCTTGGGCAAGTTGCCCCACATTTCCAAGTCTGGTTTCTCCATGGTAGAAGGAAGCATGCCTCTTTTATAGCAATAAAATAAGTGATTTTAAGACTAGAGCATAGTAAAATATCTAGAAGCAATGATAACTATAAAGAAGTTCTTATTATTACTCAATATACAGTCATTGAATGGATTTATGACCCAAAACTAATTAATACTGTAATCATGAAATATGAATATGGAAGCCATAACTAGCATGGTTCTTATTTGATGAATATTATACAAAAGCACAGGGTAAAGTGAACTGTATTATTTTTGAAAATGTACATTTGGTGAGAAGTTTGTACTCTGATTCAAATTCTGAAATTTAAATGTTGTTGGGGAAAGAAAATACCTCAAAACAGTTTTTCACAATTTATTCAGGTCACCAAGGGTGAGCTTTAGGTTATTGAGAATTGTCATTTCCTTCCACACCTTGGAATAATTGTCCATATGAACGCATTAAGGCAACGTGGTTTGCCCAGTTTGAAACATTGACTATTAAGACAGGAGAGCCAGCTGGTATGTCTTAGATATATTTTCAATTCCACAGGTTGAAGTAAAAAAGCCTCTATGGCTAAAACACAGTAAACCAGAACATTCAGTTCAGAAAAATACTATATTCTCTCTGATATTTCTGGTTACTCAACATTTTGTTATATTTTGCATTAAAATGAAAGATCAATAATTCACTGCGTGATGCGATGCTGCCTGGCATCATAGTGTGGGCTGGAAAAAAAGTGAGTTGGCTTGATTTTGCTCTGCTCTGAAGTAGCCTGGTGGCTTAGGAAAATTATTTACCCTCTCTGAGGCTCAGAATGCTGAAGGGGAAAATTAAGGTATCACATTAGAGACCACCTAAAACGCTGTCATTCTAAGTTCCTTCCATGAGCTGAATCATTTACCAGGTACTACAGGAGAAGCAGACACATCAGCAGGGAGTTATCTTCAGGAAGCTCAACTACAACCATCTCAATCCCTTACCCCAAACTGTCAATCTTTTCCTGATCCCTACTTAGCAAAGTTCTAGAACAACGTCAAAAGCTTTCTATCTATGAGTCTAAAGGAAAAGAAGGAGGAAAGGGGCTGTATGTTTTGACGTGGCAATCGCTGCTAAGCCAGCATCTCAGCAGAGGGATGAGAGGTGTAAGGAAAGTGAAAATAAATGGTCAGCCTCCCTCAGGGGTTCAGAATCTTGCTGAACATTTGATATAAATGATAACTGGGCATATGCACCCAAGAGTCCCTGGGTTGTCTGACTTGCACCAGGTGTCCTCGGTTATTGGATTTAAGTATAAAGGACAAATGGCTCTGATCCACAGGGTGTCCCCTCCCCACCCCCAGGATGCCCCAGAGTCGGGGGGGGGGGCTGAGGGGGCCGCTACTGCTGCTGGAGACTGTTGCTACAAGCTGCTGCTGCCAGGGCCCCTGGGACATCTCAGGAGGTCACCGTTGCTGCTGCTGGATCTGCTGAAGGCTGCCGTAAGCTGCTGCTGCTGAGGAAGCTGAAGACTGAGCTCTCCACCCCCAGGATGCCCCAGAGTGGGGGGGGGGGGCTGAGGGGGCCGCTACTGCTGCTGGAGACTGTTGCTACAAGCTGCTGCTGCCAGGGCCCCTGGGACATCTCAGGAGGTCACCGTTGCTGCTGCTGGATCTGCTGAAGGCTGCCGTAAGCTGCTGCTGCTGAGGAAGCTGAAGACTGAGCTCTCACTGGAATGAAGCATGTCAACTCTGTCAGTGGTTCCCGGGATCTTTTCCAATTACCTGACTTGTGACCTGTATGTGAGGGGTCTGGTGACCCAGCCTGGCACATGAGGGGTCTGTGACCTAGTCTGTACGATGGGTTAGAAGGGTCTGAGCCCTAGCCTGACATGAGGCTTTAAACGGACATGTCCTCTCCCCTCTAGATACCTCCAGATTTAATGTCAGCCATGCTAAATGGACTCTGGGATTCTGGGTATCAGAAGCTGGGTTACTCGGCAGCTAATTACCCATGACATTTCCCTCTCCTAGAAACAGCCAGACTGTCTCCCAGCCTCCCCTGAAGGTAGGTGTGACTTTGTCACTGCATTCACTCTTAGGAAATAGGGGTGGATAATGCCTTTTTCAGGCCTCACCCATGAAAACCTCCCACCCAATCCTCCATTCTCCCTCTCCACCCATCTGCCAGCTAAGTACCAATGCCCAGGGCAAGTGTGGCAGAAGCCACACACTGAAGATGGCAGAGAATCTGTAGCCTGGATCCTGAGAGAATGTCTTCCACCACAAGTCTGCAAGAGTTAAGAAATAAACTTATTTTGTGTTCCGTTGCAGAAAAGTAAGGGTTTGTTTGTCACAGCAGCCAGCTGCATGTAGAAATATCAACCTTCATACAAAAAAGGTATTTGCACTGTTGATTTCTGTATGGCATAGAGTCAGTTAAATGGCAGCTTTTAAGGTTTCACCTAATTAAGTCAATAAACCATTCGCTGTGATTCTGATAACAGTTTCTGAGGTCTTAATGAATGAATGAGCACTAAACAAATTGGATAAATAAGCAGTGGATGGATAAACAGGCCTGTCAGGAGTGGTGCCCTGGAGGGCAGAGTGGGGTGAGGTGGCAAAAGCATCTCTCTCGCTGGGCCTTCCCATCTATGTGTGGAACAGCTTAGAGCAACCACTGATTTATTCTGTGGGAAGTGAGACATAAATTGTAATGCTGGTGTGGAACTCTCTGAGGTAGTCACCAGGAGGTGCAGAAAGAGATTGGCTGACCCACAGCTACTGCCCAGGGAGGAGGAAAATATAGGGAGATAAAGGAAATGCCACTAAATTAGAAGGCAGGGCAATGGCTCATCTTAGAATTAAGGAGGAAAGGCCTCTGTTTTCACCAGATTCTCCATCCTGCGATGTACGTAAGGTGCATCCAATTATAATCTTCAAACAATTAAAAGCATGACTCTTATATAATATAATGACAGTGTGTTGAAGATTAATAATAACGGAACCAGTAAGATGGCAAAACTGGTTCAAAGAGCCTTTTGAAGAACAGAGGTAACCTAGTCCACTAGAAAAAGCATTCCAAAGTAAATTTGCTGAGTTAAACACAAAATTGGAATATTTTACAGGGCAACAATACATAACCGTTAGAATTATCGTAACCTAGTCCACTAGAAAAAGCATTCCAAAGTAAATTTGCTGAGTTAAACACAAAATTGGGATATTTTACAGGGCAACAATACATAACCGTTAGAATTATCTTTTTTTTTTACCAGAGAGAAATCTACATGTTACATGTAATTTCACTGTGTCTAATTCCTTAACAGCAGAGCCGAACACAAGTATATTCCTCTAGGTAATTTGTTAATCTTCTGATAAGCTTGTGAAACAATAATCCAGCATGACGTTGAAAAAGCATGATGTTCCCCTTTTTGCCTTATTTCCAACTTTTGAAAGTCTTTTTTAACAGTCCCCCTATTCTGTTCATAAATAGTTTCCAAAGATTATTCTTGATCACAAGAAGACTGGTCTCATTGTGTTTTAGCCTGATTACTTACAAAGGTGAAGCAAGAGGTATAATTAACTATAGAGCTTTCCTTGAGCATATACTATTGAGCAATTACTAAAGCCACAGATTTAACTTCTGTCTGGAAGTATCATTAAGGAATCCCCCAGGTTGAGCTTTTTAAAAGACTTAATTATTTGGTCTTCTATCCTGAGGTTAGAAACTAGGCTCAAGAAACTCCACCAGATTTCACATGCAGTGCCTATAGATTTTGGTGATTTCTTCTCTCTTTGAAATTTCCAAATTTTAATAAGGTCACTAGCCTGCCAGGAAGATCCTTTCCATATCTCTGTATGAGGTCTCTGTAAGCACTGAATCCACATGCGAGGTGCAACTCTTTCAAGGTGGGCTGATTAAATGAGGTTAATTTTCAACATGCCACTCCAGATGTGGCCTTGGTTGCACAGTTGATTTGTCAAATTATATCTTGGTAAAAAGAGAACCAGATTTTCACTGAATCTATGCAAATAGCTATAATGCTGTACAAAGTAAAGAAACTCAGGAAAAGTATTAGTTTCTGAGTTCCAAGGAGTCGGTAAGAATCAGACACCATTAAAAGTGTCACATTTCAGTTTGAATAGTCTACAAAATCAAGGTTAGGAGATACATCCAGGACATGACCAATTTGGGTTTATTCTTCTTTTTGTTTTTTGGTGGCTGGCCAGTACGGGGATCCGAACCTCTGACCGTGGGGTTTCAAGGCTGTGTGCTAAGCAGCTGAGCTAACTGGCAACCAGCCCAGTGATGGCCACCAAGTCACAGCTAGAAGGGTCCTGGGTTCCTGAGCTGGGACGGTGGAGGGCAAGGGCTTTTCCAAACCCCACCGACATCTGCACCTAGCTCAGCAATGACCAAGCCACCGCTGGAAGCCTTTCAGTCTCCCCCTATAGGAATGAGGGGGCTGCCACAGGCCTCAATCCGCCCCTCCTCCTTCTGCCTTCTTCCCTCCCATTTCCTTTCCCTTTCTCCTAATGGATGAATGAACTTTGCAACCTCATCTCTGAATATTTCTTGCAGTGAGGTCTATGATTCAGCCACACTGAATTCTTTCCATCATACATTAGGTTTCAGTTCAGATATCCCTTCCTCTGAGAAGCAGTGTCTGGTCGCTCTCATCTTCCCATGCACAGTTCTCTCTGCTCTCCTAGCCCCTGCACTTGCCCCTTCATAGTACTTTATCACTTCATGTTATACTTGCCTTGTATGTACCCTCCTTGGTGGTCTAATACAGCAAACTAATAGTTTATTCACCTGCCCTGGAGTCAGACTGCCTGGCTCTGCAACTGACTAGCTGTGCTGTTTTAGGTAAGTTAACTAATCTGTTTGTGACTCAATTTTCTCATCTGTAAAATAGGGATAATATTAATATGTGTTCTTCAGGGGGTTGTTATGAGGATTTAATGTTAAGGACTTAGGACAGAGCCTGGTATATAACTAGCACCTAGGAAGCGTTTGCTGTTTTGTAAGTTTCTTGAAATCAGAACCACCAACTCGTTCCCCCTTGTCCTTAGTTTCTGAAACAGAATGCCTGACATGGAGTAAGTACTCAGTATCCTTTGATGATGTGAATAGAATTGTGATCCAGTGAGGACCATCCTTCTTTGGGACCAGAATTAGAGATAAAGAGCAATGTCTTGATAGTGAGATAAACTACCTGGACAGGCTCAACTTCAAAGCCAGGAGAGACCCCCCCAAATCCCCCTGAACATCTGGAAGTCAAAGTACTAGCCCAGGTCGTATAACTTCGTATAATGTATGCTATACGAAGTTATTACCTAAATTATAGTTTCCTTTTGCAATGGCAAAATCAAGAATTATGAGAAAAGATTTAATGAAGGAGGCACTTGATTAAGGTAGAGACAATAGCTTAGTTAACCATTAATCAAAATGACAACAAAATATTTTAAATAAACACTGGAGAAGGCAACACAATTTCATGGAGCCTTAGCTCCATGAAATTCTTAGCTACATTCTTTCTTTCCATGAAAGAATCAAGGGCGTGATAAAGTCACACAAAGCACAGAAAATATTCTGGTGAGAATTGGAAACCTTGCTATCCAGATAGGTAACAAAAAATGTAAAGGATCAGTGTTTATTCTCCCTCTTATGAGCAGATTAAATGCTCTAAGACCTATTTATTATCTTAACAGAAAAAAAATAAAATTCTAGTTGTTCATTAATATCAGATTCAGCAGTGAAAATTCTCAAGCTCCTCCCACCCCTTTTTTTAAATGTGTGAATAAGCCCATCAACACTAAGCAAACTTTTCCAGAATTTGAGAACATTTCTTTACAGTTTTTTCAGATTCATTATTTGCAGTTATAATAAACCAAGGTGAAAAAAATTTAATTTCTACAAACTTTTTACAATGTTCAATATCCAAATTTTATCTTTTTTTTTTTTAATGTTGTGAAACAACCAGATGCATTAGGTCAAAACTATCCCTTTTTTTTTTTTTTTAAGAAAATGAAATTTTATTAATATTATTTTTACATTCTAGGAAGGGGGAGAGGGAAAAGGGGAAGGAAATGGGATGGAAAAAGGAGGAAGGAGGAGGGGCGGGACTGAGGCCTGTGGCACCCTCCCTCATTCCCATAGGGAGACTTGGGGGCTTCCACCAGTGGCCTAGTCATTGCTGGGCTGGGTACAGATATCAGGGGGGTGTGGAAAAGCATTTGCCTCCCACTATCCCAGCTCAGGAACCCGGGACCCTTCTTGCTGTGACTTGGTGGTCATCACTGGGCTGGTTGCATGCATCGGGAGGGCATGGCTAAGGCCTGAGGCCCCACCACCACCACCCCGGCTTGGGACAGCCCAGGGCTCTTCCTGCAGTGGCTCCGTGGTTGCTGCTGGGCTGGCTGGGCATGTCGGGGGGGGGGCATGGCTGAGGCCCTCATCCCCCACCCTCAGGATTGGTTGTGGGTATTGGCGGGCATTGCTGAGGCCCCTGGCCCTACCCCCCTTCTGGCTTGGTAGCCCAGGGGACTTCCAGTCCTTCTATGTGTTACAGGTGTTCTTTGGTGAAATGAGACCTTTACTAGTTAATATGAAACTTCGTCTCTGGTTGTGGGTATTGTTCTTTGGTGAAATGAGACCTTTACTAGTTAATATGAAACTTTGTCTCTGGTTGTGGGTATTTTGTTTTTTCTTTCAGTTCTGTGTTGGATTATTTGTTGTTCCCACCATTTAAACTCTGTACTGGTGCACTAGAACTAATTTGTTGTCCTTTGCTTACTTCTAAAATGGGGTAATTTCCTATGGGGACCAGTACTTGAGCTCTGTGGTTGAGTTAAATTGCTGCTTTGCTGCTGATTCCCTAGGGAAGGCTTTTAGTGCAGCTCAGGGTTTAATGGTTGACTTTATAGGAACTTCTGTCTCTCAAGAGATCCGAAACTCTGGTCTCGTTCTGAGTCTTTTCATCAAACTGCACCTGATGCAATTCCATATTCCTGACCAGTCTCCTCTGAGTGGTCCTGCACTGATAGAAGTGCAGATCAGCTGTCCTTGCTGTGTCCCAGTGTTCTCCCAGTGGGCCCGTCTCCCCCACTGCCTGTGCTGCAAACACTTCCCATGGGACGAGCTGTGCACCAGTCCCTTGCGATGACTCACTGGCCTCTGAGTGGCTCCTTTTCTTCACTCCTACGTGAGTCCACAGGAACCCTATTAGTTGTCTGGCTGGTCTGGGGGTTGCCAAGGCCCTCTTCTCCCCTGCCACCTCCAAGAAACTTCATTTGGAGGGCATAGCTGTGGCTTTTGCTGGCTCCTGCTCTGTGCTCTCACCAGCTCCAGCCTGGATGCGGCCGGGGCTCAAAACAGTCCAAGTGGTTTTTTCTTTCTCTTATCGTGGCTTCTCTTGCCTTCGTGCACTCCATAGGACCCTCTTCCTCTTCCCCTGAGTAGTACCCTCTACCTCTTCCCCTGAGCTCTAGTGGCCCCAGCTTGGCTGTCGTTGCTTTTTTATAGTTGTAAATTGGTTGATTTGTGGGAGAGAGTGATGCTGGGGACCATGTATTCTGCCATCCTGACCAGAAGTCTCCCAAACTATCCTGTTTTACCCTTGAGCTATACATCCCCTTATCTTGTAGACAGTTGAATTTCTTTGCCATTATACCTGATATAGTCTTAACCATTTATATTCATTAAAACTTGCAAACAAATTCTATTTTAAAAAGAGAACTGAGAGAAAGTTAGGTAATTAAGATCGATCATACATAAGCATTTAAGCAGACCTAAAAGCTCAAACATATGATACGACCTCCGAAAGCCCTTTATGTGCCTTTTACACCTTCCCCAGGTGGTAAAAAGGAATGACTCCATTAACAGAACCCAAAGATACACCCATTCTGTGACATATGAAAATAGGAAGCAAAAGTACATGTATTTAAATATTAAGACTATGCTCAGATATTACTTAGGTATTATCCAGGTAGCTAAAGATTATCCATTAATCAACTCATTTTGATATTAGTCTATGGCTTTATTTTACTTGATTTATTTTTGTGGCTGGCCAGTACAGGGATTTGAACCCTTGACCTTGTTGTAACACCTTGCTCTAACCAACTAGTCTACAGCTTTAAAGTTAATTAAGGTTGTTGCAATTATGTTGAAACAGACATACTACAAACATGACTCCTGTTGATACAAAAGGGTTTTCAGAAGTGTAATTCAATTTCGTTGAAAATTTGACATTTTTCACAATCCTAAATATTATATAGAACTAATTATTAGCTTACCTGATAAGTAAATTAGTATAAAAAGTTTAGAAAATTCAGATTAACTATTTTTTTCATGAAGAAAACATATCAAACCTTACTTTAAAAAAAATCTTTCTATTATATTCCACCACACTGATAAAACCACAGAAAATGACATATAACAATTCTTCAGCCAAGATTACTAAATCAGTCTAATTTGCCTAAGGATTCACCTTGATTATTTGAATTTTGATTCTGTACAAAATATGCTTCCCAGCTAACATTTTTTGTAAGAAAGTATTTTTGTACGCCAGCCTATTTAAAATATTAGAAATTTAGTCTCTTTATTTTGGAGGAATTCTGGGAATATTAGATTTATGTAAGTGCTTAAAATCTCTATGAACCAATTAATTAAGAGACATTATAATCTAATTTATTTCTTGGAGTGGAGGGAAAATATACTTTTTTTTACCTTTTTAATTTATTTATGATGATTATTATTATTTACATTCTAAGATGTTGCAGAGGAGTTGGGGAGAGGGAAAGAGGGGAAGGAGGAGGAAGATAGGGTGGGAGAAGGATGAAGGAGGGGAGCATGGTCAAGGCCCACGGCACCTCCCTCATTCTGGCAGGGGAGCTCAGGAGGCAACAGCTCAGTCATCACTGGACTGGATGCAGATGTTGGGGGGGAGTGACCGAGACTCTTGACCCCCCACTGCCCTGGCTCAGGAGCCCAGGGCACTTCTAGCAACAGATCAGTGCTCATCATTGGGCTGGTTGCAGACCTCAGGGGGCGTGGCTGAGGTCCTCAGCCCCCCATCACCCTGGCTTGGAAGCCTGGGGTGCTTCTGCTGGTTGGTGATCATCACTGGGCTGGATGTGGTCATTGGGGGCATGTAGCTGAGGCCCTCAGCCCTCCCCCCACCCTGGCTTGGGAACCTGGGAGACTTCCAGTCCTTCTAGGATTTAAAGGTGATCTTTGGTGATGTTAGACCTTTGCTGGTTAATATCAGAACTTAGCTCTGGGGCCTTTTCAGTTTTTCTTTCAGTTCTGTTTTTGATTATTTGCTGTTCCCACCACTTAAACTCTGCACTGGAAGTAATTTGTTGTCCTTTGATTATTTTTGCAATGGGGAACTTCCTGTGGGAACCTGTGGTTGAGCTAAATTGCTGCTTTGCTGCTGATTCTCTGGGGAAGGCTTTTTGTGCAGCTCAGGTTTTAACTGTTGACCTTGTAAGCACTTCCGTGTCTTGTGAGGTCTGGTACACCTGAGTTGTGTGGAAACTCTGCTCTGGGCCTGAAGGCTTTTTGTGCAGCTCAGGTTTTAACTGTTGACCTTGTAAGCACTTCCGTGTCTTGTGTGGGCTGGTACACCTGAGTTGTGTGGAAACTCTGCTCTGGGCCTGAGTCTTCTCAGCAAACTGCACCCCCTGCAGATCTATATTCCTGACCAGTCTCCACTGAGTGATCCTGTGCTGACTGGGGGGCAGATCAGCTGTCCATGCTATACCCCAATGATCTCCTGGTGGCCCGTCTCCCCCACTGTCTGAACTCCAAACACTTCCCATGGGACAGGCCATGCACCGGTCCTTTGCAATGACTCACCAGCCTCTGAGTGGCTCCTTTTTTCAGTTGTATGTGGCCCCTTGCTCCTATGTGGTTCCATGGGAACCCTGTTAATGGTCTTGCTCACCTCGGGGCCACCAAGGCCCTCATCTCCCCTGCTGCCTCCAAGCAACTTCATATGAAGGGCACAGCTGCAGCTTCTGCCAGCTCTTGCTCCATGTGCTCACCAGGGCCAGCCCTGAAGTGGCTGGGGCTTGCAATAGACAGGTCCTTTTTTTTCTCTCCTCGTGGCTTGTCCTGCCTTCATGAACTCCATAGGTCTCTCCTCCTCTTTCGCTGAGCTCTAGTGGCCCCAGCTTGACTGTCATTGCTTTTTAATAGTTGTAAATTGGTTGATTGTGGGAGAGGGTGATACTGGGTACTGTCTATTCCACTGTCTTCAAGAGACATTATAATCTAATTTGTTAACACTCTTCAGAAGAAGAAAAATATTTCACACTCATAATGAGAAGTAAGACTTTTCTTAATTATGTACACACAAACCCACAGAGAGCTTGTACAAACTCAGTTCTACAAACTCAGTCACAGGTCAAGAACACACACAGAAATACAAAACTTCACTGCTCTAAATCTCCAAGGCCTTTTCTTAGTTCCAGGAAGCAAACAATATATAGAATGAACATGTATCAAAGATTTACTGACTCATTAATAAGAGAATGAGAAAGATGGCAAAATTGGTTAAAAGAGCTTTTCGAGAGATGGGGATGAAATAGTTTACCCAGGAAGAGCATTCCAAAATAACAGTAGTTATTATACTGTGGTAGGCTGAAAAATAACACACATACCCCTTATCCCCAGAATCTGTGAATATGTTACCTTACATGGCAAAAAAGATTTTGAAAGTTAATTTAGGTTAACAATCTTGAGATAGGGAGATAATCCTGGAATATCTGGGTGGGCTCAATTGAATCATATGAGTCCTTAAAAATGGAAGAGGAAGGCAGAGGGTGGGTCAGATTGATGCTATATGAGAAGGACCTGCTGTTGCTAGTTTTGAAGTTAGAGCTGAGGAGCTTGGTGGCCTCTCTGAGCTGGGAATGGCCCTCTGCTTACACTTAGCTAGAACATGGGGACCTCAAGCATACGCTGCAAGGAACTGAATTCTTCCAACAACTCACATGAGCAGGAAATAGATTCTCTCTGAGACTCCAGAAAGGAGCAAAGCCTGCAGACACATTGATTTTAGTCCAGAGAGACCTGTACCAAACTTTTGACCTGCAGAACTGTAAAATAATACATTTGTGATGGTTTAAACCTCTGAATTTGGAGTAATTTGCTATGTCAACAACAGGAAAATAACGCACTTGGACAGAGATAAAATCTGTTAGCATCCTATGGGACAATAAAACTAAACTTTAAGTGTATCTTTTTTATGAGGCAGATACCTACATGGTGCATTTAACACCACAGAGTCTGATTTTGTGACTAATAGCAAATAGCAAAGTCAGACACAGATATGATACTCTAGATAATTAAATGGTCATTGTGTGAATCTGTTAAACACCCCTGTGTGACATTGAAAGAACTTGCCACCCACCCTTTTGCTCTCTTTCCATGTTTAATTAACTATTTTT
>NW_007726394.1:855078-856319 GCF_000696425.1 Galeopterus variegatus | reverse complement strand
GCCTCAAGCTTTTCAGGACATAGACCTCATCACATCACAGATGCAAGCAACCTATTCCCCATATAACTACAGATTCTCAGCAACAACAGACCCTTCCCATTCCTACTCCCCCAACACAAATGTGTGTGTGCACACATACACACCCCTCCCTAAATCCTACTCCAATGCTTCCTGAATCAGGAAATTCTCCAGCAGCCTTGAGACCCATTACACTGACCCTAGGAATCAGCCTTTGAAATTCCCAAGAGCTTGCTCAGGCCCAGGGTGTCTCTTGGAGGAAAATGAAAGTGCTTGTGCTCACTTTCATTCAGGGAGTGCAGTGCCACTCTGTTTCCTATTTGGTTACTGGGGTTCAGAGTGAGCCATCACACCCTCTGGGTGCACAGACTGAGAGCTGTTCTCCTGCAGCCCTTCTGCCCAGCGGGGCTGGGAAGCACTAGCCCAGCTGGGAACAGTGCAGAGCTGGCCGATGACTTAATCAAACCCACACTCCTGCAGGCATCTGCCTGCAGCCCCCACAGAGAGAAAAGAGAACATTTATGAGACAGGCGCAGTCGCTTTGCAGAAATTACCCCATGCCAACATGGAATTTATACATGGGTAGAAACAACGGGATTTAGTATGACTTTTAAAGGCCCATCTTACTACGTGCTGGACAGGTATGGGGGGATTCCAAAGGGGCTATTCCTTACTGGCAACTGTCTGTACCATCCTGATTTCCACCTGTTATTAAATAAATTTATAATCCTTACCTTTGTGATTCTCATTTTGACACTTTTATTCCCCTATCACTAAAGAGCTGAAAACAATACATAAATATATATATAAAAAAACTAAATGACATCCCCTGAATTATTATTATTTTGCCATTGAGAAAACTGAGCCAGGAAAGGTTACACAAAATGTCAAAGGTTATACAGCATGATAGGCACAGAGACCAGACTGCTGGGCTCCAGTTGCTAGAAACATCACCTCATCTCATCCACACAACTGTCTATGAGTTGGGCGGTATTATTCCATCATTATACAGACAAGGGAACACTCTCTTGAAGGGGACAAGACTGAATTCTCAAGTAGATATTTGATCAAAAAATATAGTTAGAATCTTGCACACCTGGGTGACTGAGAAAATTTTAACTGTAAATACGGGCTTAGCGGTATTGGTGAAGGGAGTCCCAAATGCCATGCCCAGGCTCATTTTCTTCCTCTCATCTCCCTAGGACAGTTGTTTGTTGACATTT
>NW_007726394.1:825887-854676 GCF_000696425.1 Galeopterus variegatus | reverse complement strand
TGCCATGCCCAGGCTCATTTTCTTCCTCTCATCTCCCTAGGACAGTTGTTTGTTGACATTTGAAGGGTCACTGTCCCAGAAAGCAGCTTGCTGGCAGCTTGACACTGCCAGAAGTCATAAGACCAAGCTAAAAAGACACAAAAAATTTCCTCCCCTGGTTCCAGGCACCTCCTGGTTTGAACAGAAAAGAGCACCTTAATGACATGACACTAAACTCCAGTTTCAAAGAACAGGTTTTCATCATTTCAAAAATATCACTCTGGGTTCATTTCAGGAAAGAATAGGAAGTAGAATTTTTTCAAACTTAACCCTCTCCCGGTATTTCTGTCCTCCGCATGTCTCTGAGGTGGAGAGTGGGGAGAAACAGTCTGCAGTGGGTGGGACAAAGCCACACCTTGATGAAAACGGAAGAAAATAACTGGCCAGAGGCCTCCTTCCTAGGCCCTGGCCTAAAGTTTCTCATGGTGCCTTCACTGCCCCAGATGCCTTGCCAGGCAGAGCCCTGTGTGCTAGACCTTTGCCATCTTTCCATCTTTTCTCCCTCCGTCCTCCTTCACTCTTGAGAAAGACCCACCCAGCCTCTGTTTCCACATTATCTTGAAGCAGCTTTTTGGTGAGCGGGTGAGCTGCTTCCTGCACAGCCGTCAGTAGCTGGTGCTGGTTAACGTGTCCCAACCTCCTGGGTAATGTAGTCCTGTTCTGACAGGGGGCTTCTTGAGACAACGCTTTAGCCTGAAAGCGACATAGCAACCAGAGGGAAGATCTGGGGGGAAGGGGAGAGTTCTTGAACTAGCTCCACACAGGCAACTGCCAACAATAACTTTCTCTGGCATTTCTTAAATTGTGATTTTTTTTTTTTTCTGCTGCACGACTGGGTCCTCCAGACAAGACCAGGAGGAGAAAACAGGGTACAAAGAGCAGGGCTTGTCAAAGCCCAGCTCACAGCAACGCCTGCTCCTGCCCAAGAAGGTAGGAAGCCCCCATGGAGCTTTGCAGAAGCCCACATCTCCCAGCCTGTTATCCCAGAGCACCACTGGCAGATACAGACCATGCAAATCCATGTCCACACTGCAGGGGAAGAGATGAAATGATGAAAGCTGTCAATAACTCCAGGAAACAAAGGAGAAAAGTTAAGTCATGAGCCATGAACTCTAACGAACTTTATGATGCAGAACAGCAGAAAATAAAGAACTCTGGAACACAACAGCTGCTTGTGGTGTAAAGAACCTGGGAACTTAACACACAGAATTAAAAATCACATGACTACATGAGTGCTATTCTTCAAAGTAGTCCCCTTGGCAGACTTGATACTTATCCTGAAAGTGCTTCATGGCTCAAAATGTTTGGCCAACTCCAGCTTCAAAATCACTTCCCACACGGTGACACATTCTTTTGATATCTCCTTAACAATGTCAAATCTCTGCCTTGGGAGGAGGGATTTAAATGTTAGAAAATAGTCCAAGGTCATTATGAGTCTAACCTGACTGGTGATTACGCTGAGTCCCACCTCACCCCTGCACAGTGACTGGGGAGTAATGAGGCTAGATTTCTCACCTACTTCGTAAAACAATTCTGAAGACCATCTCAAAAGAAGAGTAGAAGAGTTAACAAAAGGTCTGTTGGGGGCAATGAAAGCACCTTTGGAATAAGTACACAGTCTTCCAGAGTGACCACTTGGAAGTGGGTAGTACTCACTGGGGTACATAGATCTGGGCCAGATTCATTTAAAAAATACAATCAATTGTCTTTCTATCAAAGCCACAATCAAAAACAGTAGTATTTTGCTTATTACCACCTCTGAAAGTCTGAAAAAGGGAAACAAGCTCCTTAAGCTCCAGAACTTCCCAGAAAACCCTCTTTTTACCTCCTGTCATGCACCTGAGAGACAGCAAGAAGGTGAGAGAGAACACAACATCATGTGCACATAAAGGAGAGAAATATAGCGGATTTTGTCAGAGGCATATAATAATTTCCTTTTCCTACCAGCCAGACACTTTATACTTGATAATTCACTCACTGCAGAGAGGCTGGGTATTAGATCACTTGCCACCACACTCTTTAGACCAAAAGTGTAAATCCCAGCACTGTTTTAATTTAAATCAAATGTGATTATAAAAGAAAAAAATAATTTGCAAAACACACACACTCACACAGATCAAGTTTGTAGAAAAAATAAATTTCATGTACAGGATTCACAAAGGCCATGTCAGTGATTGAGAAGCTGAATGCCAAGAGAATAGAAATGTTGAACACTCTAGCGCCTCTGTTCCTAATTGAGTAGAAGTAAATTTATCTGAATTGCTTGATTAGATCTATTTGATTCTATTTTGCATATAACTAGCACACAGCCAGTCCTGGGAGACCTCACTAACCACTAAATTGCCTCCTGACCAAAAGGACAAGTGCTGTTGGTTGGCACTTGGTTCACTTAGAAACCTCCATCTCCAAGAGCCAGTCTAAACCGGCCGCCTTACAACAGAAAGAAGCAGACGTGTGTTGGCCGTGGGCAGGTGTGCACGATGTTGAAGCTGGGGATGTGTGGTCTAATGGAAGTCTGGAAGTTTGGGCTCCCCTTCAGGCTTCCCTCATGTGACTGCCTGCAGTGTCTTCCACCCACCATGAGGACAGGACTCAGACCCAGGAGTGTTGGGGAGAACCTGTATTCCTGCATAGGTGTCCAGTGCCCTGGACAAAGTGTGCTGCCTGAAGCCAGTACTGGTGTCCCCCAGTTCCCCTCCATGAAATCACAGGTCCACAGTAGGACCAGACTGCCTCTCCACTTCTCTCCATTCTGCTAAGATCAGTTTCTGTCTTTGTCCTTTTTGTGCTTCTATAACAAAATACCCAAGATTGGACGATTTATACAGAAATAAGATTTATTTCCTCACAGTGAGGAGGCTGGGAAGTCCAAGACCAAGGTGCTGGCAGGCTCGGTTGGCTGGTGAGGGTACTCTCTCCTTCCAAGATGGCACCTTGATGCTGTGTCCTCCAGAGGGGAGGGATGCCATGTCCTCACAGGGCACAAGACCCAACTGTCACGGAGGAGGGAAAGACCCAAGAAGGAATGTCAAGAGCCACAATCAAGCCCATTGCCTCACTACCTACCCACTTCCTCCAGATCCCCATGATACCCCTGCTGGGCCCTGGAAATTTCCCCCCACCCTGCCCAGGATACTCCTCTGACACAGCCCCTCTGACCTTTAAGGGAACTAAGAGCCCTGACCCCGAGCACAGATAGGGCAGGGTGGTGTAAACAGTGCCACAAAGACAAGGGAAGCAGAGGCATTCTCTTCTACCGTCCATGAAAAAGCAAACGGTGATGGTGATGATGATTGCAGAGTGCTGGAGAGCAAATACCATGTTCCAGACACTTTACAGACATCACTGTGTTACCATCCACAGAAACTTTATGAAGAGGCAAAGGGAAAACATGGCCTTGGACTAAATGAGTCTGCTGACCCCAAGCCTTTGCTCTCTTTGCCTGCCCTTCCTTCTGGGCGTGGCTTAGGTGTCCCTTCCTCTGTCCTTTTCTACCTCTCATAGGTTGAATGCCTCCCCCTGTGCTCCCAGGGCTTATCTTTATCAGAAAATTTTGTCCCCCACTGGAATTGTCAGTTAAACATGTCCTTCCTCTTTTGTTAGTCTGTGAGCTGCAAGGGACTGGCTTTGTCTCTGTAAATCTACCCTAGCCCTGGACCAAGGACAGAGTATGTACTCAGCAAGTGGTTGTTAAGTGGGTGGATGGATGGATGGTAGATGGATGCATGGATGGATGGTGGGTGGCTGGGTAGATGGATGGGTGGTGGATGGTCGATCGATGGTGGATGGATGGATGGAGAATGGGAAGTGGATGGACAGATGAATGGCAGATGGATGGATGGATGATGGATGGTTGATCAATGTTGAATGTATGGAAGATGGATAGATGGATGGATGATGGATGAATGGTGGATGAATGGATGGTGGATCAATGGTGGATGAGTGGTGGATGGATGAATGGTGGATGAATGGTTGGATGGATGGATGGATGTTAGATGATTGGTTGGATGGATGGATGGTGGATAGATGGATGGATGGATGGTGGATAGATGGATGGATAGATGGATGGATGGATGGAAAAATATTTGCAACCAGCTTTGCCTGGATTTAACAGATATTGAATCTCTCCTATGTGCCAGGCATTGTGCTAGGTGCTAGAAATTCAGCAGAGTGACCAGACAGACATGGCCTCTGCCTTTAAGGAGCTTCCAATCTGGTTTATACATTTACGACCCTAACTCCTTTCATTCTTCCTGCCTGAAAAAAGCCACCTGACAATCTCAGTGTTTGGGATAGAGCCCGCCCTATCTCTGAGAGAGAGAGCAGGGGTCTGGGGCACATTCCCAGTCCTACGTGCAGCAAGGGTAATGTAAGTGCAGATGGCAGGGTGGAGGAGAAGGGCGACCTTCTGTCTTTTGGTTCACTCTTCAGAGGCTCCTACTGCCTGTGACAGTCCCTCTCAAGGCCACACTACAGCTTTTCACCCTTTCAGGTGCTTATTCTTCTGCCGACCTCCCCAGTCATGATCCAGTGCAGCAGACACCAGAACTTTCCATCTCCTCACACTGAGTGCATATCACATAGCATTAGGTAAGACAGACACCAGCACTGCCCACCCTCTGTCCCCNTTGCCTGGATTTAACAGATATTGAATCTCTCCTATGTGCCAGGCATTGTGCTAGGTGCTAGGAATTCAGCAGAGTGACCAGACAGACATGGCCTCTGCCTTTAAGGAGCTTCCAATCTGGTTTATACATTTACAACCCTAACTCCTTTCATTCTTCCTGCCTGAAAAAAGCCACCTGACAATCTCAGTGTTTGGGATAGAGCCCGCCCTATCTCTGAGAGAGAGAGCAGGGGTCTGGGGCACATTCCCAGTCCTACGTGCAGCAAGGGTAATGTAAGTGCAGATGGCAGGGTGGAGGAGAAGGGCGACCTTCTGTCTTTTGGTTCACTCTTCAGAGGCTCCTACTGCCTGTGACAGTCCCTCTCAAGGCCACACTACAGCTTTTCACCCTTTCAGGTGCCTATTCTTCTGCCGACCTCCCCAGTCATGATCCAGTGCAGCAGACACCAGAACTTTCCATCTCCTCACATTGAGTGCATATCACATAGCATTAGGTAAGACAGACACCAGCACTGCCCACCCTCTGTCCCCTCCCCTTGGCAAAAGAAATGACAACTACATGCTCTTGAGCAGCTGCAGGGTATCAGGCAATGACTTTTCTAAACCTCAACCAGCCTGCAAGGTAGGCATCTTGGATAAGGGTTTTGAAGCACTCAGAAGCTGGGCACACTTGCTCAGGGTCTCGCAGGATTTGAATTCAGGACTTGCTGGATCCATAGCAGGTGCTTATCCCACGACACTGGGCTTGTGGAGCAAAGTGAAGGGCTCTGCTTTGAACATGGAGCAATTTGCTGAAATGGCCAAACAGATTCTTTCCAGTCATACCAAAGGCTGTGGTTTTCCTCTGTGGAACTGCAGTCTGTCCTCTCACAGCCTAGAGAAAAAACAAATCTTTGTAGGTGGAAGAGAGCTGACAGGAAGGAGTTCAGGCAGGCTTAGCAGGGTGACGTTAGATTGCCACTGAACCAGTGAGCTATGGCAAACGCTTCACTCATGATCCGCTTTATAATCCAGTTGGGGGTAGAACACCGCCTGCCATGCAAATGAGATTCCAGAAAGATGGGTGAGGTCAGGTAAAATTGGGACTTATTCCCAGAGAATGTCAGGAGCTGATGTTGGGGTGATGTTGAGACCCCAGTGTGTTACATCTGGTTTCAATCATTGCAGCTTATGTGTGTCAGGAGCCTGCTCTGGACCAGACTGCCCTGGGCCCTAAGCTTTCAGCCATGAAGCTGGTAGTGCTCATAGGCTGGTAAAGTGGTAGTTAGACAAATGCTGCCAGAGAAATGCTCAAACAAGGGTAGCTCCTATTCACGCCTCTGCACATGTGAATCACAGCCCCTGCCCCCTAGGAGCTTATGGCTGCTGGGACCCGCATAAGAAGAGGGCATGATCATCCAACATCAAACGGCACTCACTCATTAAGAGAGCACCTGTAGGCCAATGGAAAGACAGGGCCAGTAAGGCACAGCCCTTAACCTGAAGGAGCCTATCTTCCGAGTACCCTCACACACATTTTATACAAGGGGGAACATACCCCTGGAAAGCTGGCTGGCCTGCCAGGGGTCATGAGCTGGTGTGTGGAGGAAGCAGGACTAGAACACTAGACTCTCTGACCACAAAGTCTCTTATCTTTCCACATCCTAACAGAGGCTCAAATGACTCTGAAATTGTGCTCTCCATGAATCTCAGATGTCTATATCCATCTGGAAGCACTTCCTAGAGTGGAAGAGATGCTTGGATACAAGGCCAGTGGCTTGTTCATGAGCCCCAGGCAGGCCAGTGGGCTCAGAGACCGAGAGTGGCCGATTGAGTCAGTGGCTGTTGCTGACTCTTCCTGGGAGCCAGTTCACATCACAGAGGGAGAAACCTCACCCGAGCAGCTCTCATCACTTGAGCATCCTCCATGGTAGGCAGGGACACAACGCCCAAATCCCCTTCAAGGAAGGGCTTGCTGCCAGCTGCTGGGGGACTGCAGTGGGCAGACGCCTCCCGCTGTCAGATCCTCCTCAGTGGCAGAGCCCCACCCAGCCTGGGTCACACCCTCCTGCCTGATCAACCTGTATTCAGTGATAAAGAGCCCAGCCGGCCCAGCACAATATGGGTGATACTCACTCCTGGGCTCCCTACCATGTTAGCCAAGGCTTTGTCAGGCCCACATTGTAATTCAGCTTCTCCCTCTACCCAGTTCTGCTTCCTCCCTTCCTTTCACAGGTGTTCATCCCTAATAGACTCCTTGCACTCCACAGCGAGTCTTACCATCTGCTTTCAGAGACTCCAGCCTGCGGCGGTGTTGATCACCTTCAGGGGTGTGTATGTGTGAGGAGTGGGGCTGGGCAGGAGGGGAGAGTGTGGACGGCTCAGCTCAGACTGCAGAGCTGCAGGAGATGAGCTCAGAGCGTAGCCCTCCCTCCTCTGCCCGAGAGCCAGCACAGCAGGTCCTGCTTGGTGCTCAGCCTGGCTGAGGGTGCCTCGCAGAAGGCTGGAGCCATGTTAGAACTGCTTTTGGCCCTGGTCACCAGCTTCTTCCCAGTTGATCTGCCAATAATTTTGCTCACAACCTTCTCTTCGCATCCACTGACCATCCTTGTTCAAGCGATTGGCATCTTTCCTGGGCTCTGTCTCTGGCCGCCTGCTTCCGGTCACCCTCCACTCCACATCCACAGGCAACTCAAAATACAAAGCAGACCACTTTCTCCACTGTTTAACACTTCCCAATTGCTTCTGACTGCTTTTAGAATAAAATCTAAGCCACTCAACGTGGTCTACGGTATTCTCCACGGTCTGGCCCTGCCTATGTTTCTGACCTCAACAAATATTTTGGGGGGACTCTGCTACTGCCAAGCACTGTGCTAGGTGCTGGAGATACAGCAGTGACAGAACCAAGTTCTTTCCTCCAATGAGACTCCATCATAGTGGGGATAGACGGTAACAGACAAGCAAACAATTAACACGTCAAATAATAAGTGCCAGGGAGAGAAACAGAAAGTGCCCAGAGTGGCAGACAGGGTGGTGAGAGATCTCCTTAATAGGCTGACATTCCAGCAGAGATGTAAAGGACTTCGAGAAGGAGAGTCCTGTGAGGGGAGGCGGCAGTGAGTGCCCCAGCACGGGAAAGAGCAAGTGCAAAGGTCCTGAGGTGGGCATGTGCCTGGCATCTCTGAGGAAGGCCCGGCGGCTGCTGGAGCAGAGTGGACAGGACGGGATGAGTTGCATACAGAGCCCCACAGGTCACCTACGTGCTTGAGTTATGCTGTGAGTGACATGGGAGCTGTGGGTGATTTGAGCAGCACAGTGCTGTCATCTGACATGCATTTTCAAAGGACCCCCCTGGCTGCTGGGGTGGAAGCGAGAGTAGAAGTGTGGAGATGAGGTAGAGGCCACTGCATGCACCGGCCAGGGCAGAACAAGCGTGACCATGGCTGAGGTGGGATGGTCAGATTCTGGGTGTACAGGGCAGCCAACTAGACTTGCTGATAGAGTGGCTGGGGAGTGTGAGAAGGTCAAGGATAACTGCAAGATTTGGGACACAAGCAGCAGAAGAATGGAGTCATCTTTTACTGAGAGAGGAAGACAAGGGTGGGGCAAATCGGTTCAGCTTGAACATGCCGAGTTTGACAACATTTCCTCTCCTACCATCCCCCACCCCTGCACTGACACTGCTCATCCATCAGTTTCTAGAACACATGAGCTTGTTCTACCTCAGGGCCTTTGCACCTGCTGTACCCTCAGCCAGATGCTCCCCCTACACAGGCAGTGGGGTGTAGCCATCTGAGAGCCAGATGGGGCTCTGGTCCTCAGGTACCATCTTCCTTCAGGAATCAACTTGCCAGCCACTTTCCACTCACATGTAGAAAGTAGATCCCAATCACATGAGCTGCTCCCCGCCTCCCTTGTTTGGGTAGCATCTGTCACTCTCCATGGACTTTCTGTTCATTTGTTTATTCATCTGCTAGTCTGTAGCTCCATGAGACTCAGAATCATATCTCTTTTGCTCCCTGACACCTAGCTCAGGGCCTGGCACATGGCAGATGCTAAATAAACAATTGTTAAATTAATTTAACAAAGAATAGGAACCATGGGTCTATACTCCAAGGGCTTACAGCCAGGTAGAGGAGGCGATGTCACTAAAGATTAGTCACAGGTGAGAAAGAGCAAGCACTGACAGGTCCAAAGGAACACCTTGCAGTCAGGGGGCAGGAGCAGGGCAGAGAGGGGATCTGGCAGGGAGCACCTGGGCAAGGCCAGCTCTAGAGAGGCAGAGCTGGTAGGAGGGAGAGCTGTGTTGCAGCAGGGGGGTAGGGCAAGGCCAGCCAGATGCAGCAGCAGCCAGTGGGCCAGGACCCTGAGAAGTGAGCAGAGACAGAGGCAACAGAGCAGGGCCCCGCTGGCCTTCTCTCCTGCATGAAGCCAGCAGAGGAAGGCTATAGGGCTCCACCAGGACCAGGGCAAGGAACACCCAGAATGGAAATACCAGCAACATCTGCTGCAAAGCCATTCCCACAGCTCCTTCTCCAGGTGGTGAAGGGAGGCGCACAGAGCATAAATCAGAATTAACTGCAGCTGTCATGGAAAGGGTAACTCCCCAGCACATCTTTGCAAACACCAGAGGAAAGAAACCCCACTGGGTCAGTCACCAGGGCCCATCCACAGAGTGTTCTAACCCCACCACCCCAGACTGACCTCCAATTGCAATCAAAGCTTCCCCACTGACAAGTCATGACCTTGAAACCCTGGCCTTGAATATAGTGGGAAGATGGACACCCCTACTCCCCACTCCCGCCAAGGTCAAGGCCTAAAGGAAATGGGGCTACTGAAAAATAATGAAATGCTCTCCGTGCATCAACCCCCACCCACCCCATGACTACCCCTGCTGGAGCTTGGGCGGCTGCTCTGAGGCTGTGTGTGGGTGGGGCCCTGGGGAGCCACGTTTCTCCATCACCAAGAGGAGGAGGTTGTTCTATCAGCTCAGAGCAGGGAGCAGGGGACTGTGGTGGGGCAGGGAAGCTAGGCTGGGAACACCACCAGGATAAAGCCCATCTGGCATATTTCCTGGGACCTATTGGCACAGGCTGCTAAGGAAGCGAGGGCTGAACTAAACCCCCGAGAGCAAAGCTTTGTTGGGCCCTGGATTCCTCTGCTCTCAGGTATTTTTCTTGGCTTCTTGAGGCCTTGGAAAGTGTGGTCTTCCCTGCCCATGACTAACTAAGATCTGTGCCAGGGTTAAGCTGTCTGCCCTGAAGGACAGGACCCCACTGCATCGGCACTGTGTCTGGCACAAAGGAAAGGGGACATGCTCAGCTGGAAGGCACCCTCCTCCACTTCTGGACACCCCAGAGGCAGCCTCAGACACTTCTGGGATGATTGGGGGCAAACCACAAGTGTGGGTAGTGTGGAGGGGCTGGCTCTGGCCCGTTTTTCAGCCCTCTGGACCTCCTTGGAGAGCTTTTCCCCGGGTCATCCCCTCTGCCTGTGATGTGAGGGGCCTGCTCCCTGAATCGGTGCAGGAGGCCCAGCCACCCTCACAGTCTGGTCCTTCATCGCCCCCCAGTGGCTGTCTAGGCTCACTGCCTGCTGAGCCGATGATTTCCTTCCCTTATTGCCCTTAGACAAGGTAGACATTGCATTCCTAGCACTGACCTAGCACCTTTCCTAGGGCTGTAAGGGACACAGGGCCTGCCCTAAAAGACTACCATCTCCCCAGGTGGTGAAGGCATATCCTCAAGGGAACAGTGAAACCAAACGAGGCAGCCTGTGCCTTCAGGGAAAGCACGAGTGCTTTGTGATAAGGTCACAGCACTGAGTGAGGAAAAGGCTCAAAAGGATGTAAAACCCCAGCGTGCCTTAAGCACAGATGCATCGGGGTGTGCACAGAGGATGGGGGAGGACTGCAGGAGGAAGGAGCGGCGTGGGTGAAGGCTGGGTGGGAAGGGCCTGTGCATAGGCAGAGAGGAAGGAAATGAGCCTGCGTGTATGCTAGAGCCCGGCGGGAGGCATGCAGGAGTGGTGGGGGCGGGAGGCGAGGACAGTGGTGGCCCCTCTTCCAGGGGGAAGGCAGACAGAGATCCTAGCCTGGTCTTCCCAACTTATGGAGTTCTGGCAGGAGTTTTTCACCTTCAAATGACAGGAACCTCAAAATAAGGATGTTAAGAAGAGGCATTTGACACTCAAGTGTGGGTTGAGTAGACATGGCAGGCTCCAAGAGCAGCAAGCACAAGGGGGCACTTGGGGACCAGCCTGTTTGCCCATGAAGCAGCTCCTCCCGTAGAAAAGGGAGGCACAACACTCCCAAGCCTCCAGTGTGCCTGACCCTGCCAGCATCTGATTCAAGCCCACAGCAGTCTTGTGTGGGAGGCACCTAAAACTGCCTCCTTTTCACAACAGGAAAACTGAGGCTCAGAGAGGTTACATGTAAGGTCACACAGCTGGTAAATAGTCAAGCAGAAGTTCAAGCTCATCTGTGATTCCACAACTGGCTGCCTGTCATAGCAGCCTTAATTCACCTCAGTGTGAGTTTATCATCTGCAAAGGGCTTTCCTATGTTTCATTTGTTAATCCTCATGTCAACCCTTGGAAGCTGAAGGTATTCTCTCTTCTTACAGGTGAGAAAATAAAATCTCAAAGAAATAACATACCCCGCGACTCATATCTAGTAACTGGCTGAGCTAAGATTCAAAATTCGAACTCAAGTGTGTCTGGTAACCCAAGACCCTTCATGACACCGCAGTGATACTGTTATGTGTTCTCTCCTGCCATTGTTTTCCTGCAAAAGCTGTTTTGCTGTCTCCCAGCCCGAGCTGGGTCTCACCTAAGTCCCCTCCCCATCCCTGAGGGTCTGCCCTTGTCACAGGAAGTCAGTGGCACATACGCTCCAAAGACCCTGAGAGCCCTGCTCGGTCATCAGCAGGCGTGGCTGAAACTGTCTGTCAGTTTTGTTACCACTGCCCATGAGCATGTCCATCCCAGGTTCTGGGAGGGTCCCCGCTAGGAACAGCATCCCTGTAATTGCATGAGTGCTCCCAAATCCAAAGTCGTGACCATGGGTGATTCAGGCATGTTTTGTTCAGTTTCCCCTGCCATCTCCCCTGGGAACCCTTTCCCTTAGAGCTGAAATGTGGGGGATGTCTTTTCTCCATCTGGAGGGATTTTCTATGTGGGAGAACGAACTTCTGGCAGCAGGAATGGTGTGGGAAGATAAGATACACATCCTGAGATGAGGTGGCAGTGATTTCTACTGCCTGAGTATAGATAACGGGATGACAAGAGACAGGACACCAGAGGAGCACAAAGCCAGCATGCAACCCAGGAACAAAATAAGAGTTCGTGTCTAGTGGGATTTTACCCTGCAAGCCCTGGGCATGCTCCATTCCATATAAACATCATAACAACCATGTGAGGTCAGAATTTCCACGTTCCCATTTCACAGGTGAGAAAACAGAGGCTCAGTAATCTTTGGTGATGAGCTCAAGGGTTCAGTCAACTTGATTCCCTCCCCTCTGTTCATAATTACAGTGCCCAAAAGCAATGGCTCTCAGAATCACCTAGAAGGCCCCACTTTCTGATTTAATAGTTCTGAGTGGAGCCTGAAAATTTGCATTTTTACAAGTTACCAGGTGACCTGAAACTTTAAGAAGCACTATTTTAGAGGTTGGAGGGCTAATGCATAATTTGCTCCAAGTCAACCCAATTTTGATGGCAAAGGGATTTATATCATCTCGCATTTGGAGGTGAATTGGTCTGGTGATGTGATGGGATTCTTAGCTGCAACTGTAACCGGCACTGTGTCTGATCCTCTCGCTTGTGACTAGCTCCCGTGGAGGTGGGCACAGAGGTGGGCATTGCACTGTTGAGCCCTAACAGAGTCCAAACAGTAGGCTCCGGGGGCTAATCCACCACGCAAGGACAGGGCAGTGTGGTGGGCCTGGAGGATCTGAAGCCAGTGAGTTCTGGAGGCTGTGCTGAGGGGACACCGCCAGCCACGAGCATGGCTGGGGCAGCCCAATTCCACATCCCATTTTGTACAAACCACACAAATCTGAAGTGTGCATCCCTGGAGGTTTGGTTTTACTGTCGTGAGATCAAGAAGCAGACACACTCCCTCTGCCAGCCTGCCGGCAGCTCCGAAAACACACACCCTCCACACACACACACAGCCTGAAGGAGAAGATGGCAATTGGAGGGGATGAGGGAGGAGGAAAAGGCAGCAGCTGGGGATGGCAAGTGGGGGACCTCAGAGTTCCCCCGCCCCGTGCCCCAGGACACTGCCCCGGCAGCTGAGACCTGGCCAAGGTCGAGGTGCAGGTGGTGGAAAGAGATTTAAATTCATAGTAAAAGAGCAATTTCCACGTCTTCCTGTGTGGCTGCTTCTCTGCTCCGCTCTGCTCCAGGTCAGGCTGACCCGGGGCTCTTACATGGACGAATGGTCCAAACGCACATACCCGCATGTGCAAGTCCAGCCAGCAAATGTGCTCTCTGATGACACCATACTTTGGATCTTAATTAATGGAGCAGTGCAAAATCAAGGAAGAGGGTAATTTGTAGATCTGTCTAAAAGCCTACGTCAAAAATTCACTGCTATGAAGCAATCTCATATTCCAGTTGTAGTGCTGCCTGAATACTTTTAGAATGTGTCGAACATAAACACAGCATTTGGGGGTCATTGGTGGTGGTTCACAGGACAGTATTCAAAAGGAAAAGATAAATGGTTTTCAAAAAATTGTTTTAGTATATGAAACACACCCTTATCTGATAAGAAACCAACTAGGTGGATCAGGAAGCAAAAGTCATAGTTCCAGTTGTTGTATGTTTGTGTAAGATTCACAAACTTTTTAAAATCTAGGTAAATAAAAAGCAAAAACAAAGAATAGAAAGGGAAAGAAAAGAAGAAAAATTGCTTGTAAAACTATGGAGTTGCACCACCAATGGTGCATCACCAATGCAATGCTAAGCATTTGATTGCCCAGATGAATGAGGAAACACTCCTGAATGAGGACAAAGACATAGTTTTAAATCTAGCAGAAGGAGGGGCTGGGCTCCGGAGGGGAGAAACTTCACCTTTGCAGCAAGTCTTCCCTGTCTGGTTTAACTAGGCCCTGGGGGAATAGTACAAATTCTAGATTTCCCAGGCTTGCAAAAGATTGTGAATAGACAAAAAAGACACTACTAATTCACTGGCCAGCCTTTAGATCAGTGGTTCTCAGCTTTGGTTGAACATCACAATTATCCGGAAAGCATTTAAAAATCTTAATGTCAGTCCACACCACAGATCAATTAAATTGTAGAATTGCTAAGAACCAGGCATCACAGTTTTTAAAAAAAAAACTCTTCAAGTGATTCAATGGGCAGCCGAGGCTGAGAACCGCTGGTCTACAATACGTTTGTTGACTCTGAATTTCCTAGATTATTGGCAGATTTTGATAATCTGCCTCATGCCCATCATCCATGCAGTCAGTTAAGACCTGGCCTCAAATCCTCACTGCCCATCTCTGACACACTGTATCCTTATTTAATTGTGCCAATTTCCTCAAAATGGGCATGAACTGGAGTTAAGTAATGTATTTATACTTAAAAAACAACTGAATAAAATCATGAAAGTATCTCCCAGCCCTCCCAGCATGTAATGTCTCCAAGAACACAATCACATCCTGTCCAATTTCTTTAGCCATGAGTATCTTTGCAAAATAAACTCCAATCCTAAATGACACCTGCTAGGCAAAGGTTTCTTCTCCCATTTTCAATCGGATCCTTGAATTTATCCCTAGCCTCAAAAAACCTTTTAGAAAGATTTGCCAATGTAGCTCTTCAAATAACATTTTTTTTTTTTTTTTGGTTTGGTACATGTGATAATGTGGTAATTTTCTGACTTCTTTTTTTAAAGAAAAAATTATGCCAGATGGACAGGTCTTAGGTAATTTTTCCCACTTCACCATCATGTTCTTGTCCTCTTGTTTTTAAAGTTCTCTTAGAAGTGTCTTCTTCCAATGAAAGGAAGGCCATTTATTTCAAGTTCTATAAATAGCTATGGGTCTTTCAGATTCTTCTAGAACACTGTATTTCTCTGCCTCTCTAGTGTTCATTTTTTCTCCCAGTTTTCTTATTCCTACCTGACCTGAACAATATTCCCCTGTGGGGAAAGCTAAGACAAATGCACCAAAACAAAAGGGACCATGCCACGTGCCCAGTGGGGCTTAATAATTACTTACTAGATGAATGGAAGAATAGCAAAGTGTCTTTCCACCCCAGGTACAGATTTCAGCACTACTAAACAATATTCCCCTGTGGGGAAAGCTAAGACAAATGCACCAAAACAAAAGGGACCATGCCACATGCCCAGTGGGGCTTAATAATTACTTAATAGATGAATGGAAGAATAGCAAAGTGTCTTTCCACCCCAGGTACAGATTTCAGCACTACTGATAGCCACACATTCCTGGATGAGTATGCATGTCACAATTCTGAAAAAAACACCTAGAGAAGCCTGTTCTATTTGAAGCTCTGTCAGTGGCCACCACCGTAACCCAGTGGGTAGAATACCCAATCTCTACTTTCACTTCTGCTTGGAATCTTTTTTTTTTTTTCTGCTCTGAATCTTTAATGAGTCTTGGGAAAACCCATTAGGATTCAGAACCAAAGAAAAAGGATTGAGATTATTTGGTGATTTGGGGACTTTGTTTATAGCTCCTTGAGGTAATCAGATTTTTTACATCTTTATCTCAATCAATTTGTTTTATTTCTACATTGTTTTTATTTGGATCCTATCTTTTAAATCTTGCGTACACTTACCCATGGTTGACAAGGTGTCAATCACCTAGCTTTTAGGAGGAGCTAATGACTGAGTAAAATATCTTTTTCAGGATTTAAGTCAAGGAATAATTTGATATTACATTAAAAGAGAATCAATCTCCAGGAACCATGCTCAAATCTCTAGCTGATGCATCTTGTCTCCAGCTCCCCAAGTCTGAAGTTTGACAGTCTCTTTTTGGAAAGTTTTGTGCTTCAGACTGTTCTCTATTCTTCCAATAGATGGATTATTTTTTCAAAGAGGAGTAAGAGAACCTTGTTTAGAAATTCTGTTCTCATTTTGGATAGTAGGGAGGTTGTTGACCTGCCTCAGTTTCCTCATGATGACTAGTCTTAGGGAGACTAATCAATTTGGAGAGAGTGCAGATAAAAGCAGGCACGAGATTCATCAGCCAGCTCTCAGCCAAACTGTTTCAACATGCCAATCTACCACAAGCCCTGTGTTTCCATACTGGCATTTTTTCCCAGAATTTCTTAGGAATTTACAGTTTTCTGAATCTGCCAATTTTGAGAAAAACAAAGAAGTCAGGAAAATGAAAAGCAAGTATTATAAATATCCTTTGCAAATTAAAGCTTAACGAGTAACACAGACATATTACTGGTTCTAAGGAATCCACTGACTTCAAGTTGAAAACAAGAGCAGGAAAATTTTAGGAGAATGAAAGATCAAGGTGGAATCTCTAGGAACTCAGCTGTCAGTCCCAAGACGCTCAGACTCTCATCATCAGTCAGTTTCCATTGTAGCCGTCCCCATGCTTGTGTGTGTCCCTGGCCCTGTCTGCTGCTGATGGTGAATCATTCTTGCAAATAAAATGAATATCAATGAGCTTATACACATAGTATGCTTTATACAAATCCTATGAGTGGTGCTCCAAGAAATAACAAGTTTCACAAATTAACTCCTAAAATTGACAATTTTAATATGAGAGTCCGTGTAGTATCATTAATCTTGCTAGGAGATCTGAACTCTACGTTATTGGAATACCGTCTAATAATGTCTGCTGGCATTTTCCAGTATTTGAATATTGCTATATTCTACAGTTCTTTGTAAAGACACTAAACTTAAAATTCCTTATTCTTCTTACTTATTCTTATTTATCAAACAAATTTTTCAGATATCCATAATAATGATTAAGGATTACAAAGAAAGTGGAAGGATTTTAAGAAAAACTTAACAGTTTTTGAAANCTGTATCCTTATTTAATTGTGCCAATTTCCTCAAAATGGGCATGAACTGGAGTTAAGTAATGTATTTATACTTAAAAAACAACTGAATAAAATCATGAAAGTATCTCCCAGCCCTCCCAGCATGTAATGTCTCCAAGAACACAATCACATCCTGTCCAATTTCTTTAGCCATGAGTATCTTTGCAAAATAAACTCCAATCCTAAATGACACCTGCTAGGCAAAGGTTTCTTCTCCCATTTTCAATCGGATCCTTGAATTTATCCCTAGCCTCAAAAAACCTTTTAGAAAGATTTGCCAATGTAGCTCTTCAAATAACTTTTTTTTTTTTTTTTTTTGGTTTGGTACATGTGATAATGTGGTAATTTTCTGACTTCTTTTTTTAAAGAAAAAATTATGCCAGATGGACAGGTCTTAGGTAATTTTTCCCACTTCACCATCATGTTCTTGTCCTCTTGTTTTTAAAGTTCTCTTAGAAGTGTCTTCTTCCAATGAAAGGAAGGCCATTTATTTCAAGTTCTATAAATAGCTATGGGTCTTTCAGATTCTTCTAGAACACTGTATTTCTCTGCCTCTCTAGTGTTCATTTTTTCTCCCAGTTTTCTTATTCCTACCTGACCTGAACAATATTCCCCTGTGGGGAAAGCTAAGACAAATGCACCAAAACAAAAGGGACCATGCCACATGCCCAGTGGGGCTTAATAATTACTTAATAGATGAATGGAAGAATAGCAAAGTGTCTTTCCACCCCAGGTACAGATTTCAGCACTACTGATAGCCACACATTCCTGGATGAGTATGCATGTCACAATTCTGAAAAAAACACCTAGAGAAGCCTGTTCTATTTGAAGCTCTGTCAGTGGCCACCACCGTAACCCAGTGGGTAGAATACCCAATCTCTACTTTCACTTCTGCTTGGAATCTTTTTTTTTTTTTCTGCTCTGAATCTTTAATGAGTCTTGGGAAAACCCATTAGGATTCAGAACCAAAGAAAAAGGATTGAGATTATTTGGTGATTTGGGGACTTTGTTTATAGCTCCTTGAGGTAATCAGATTTTTTACATCTTTATCTCAATCAATTTGTTTTATTTCTACATTGTTTTTATTTGGATCCTATCTTTTAAATCTTGCGTACACTTACCCATGGTTGACAAGGTGTCAATCACCTAGCTTTTAGGAGGAGCTAATGACTGAGTAAAATATCTTTTTCAGGATTTAAGTCAAGGAATAATTTGATATTACATTAAAAGAGAATCAATCTCCAGGAACCATGCTCAAATCTCTAGCTGATGCATCTTGTCTCCAGCTCCCCAAGTCTGAAGTTTGACAGTCTCTTTTTGGAAAGTTTTGTGCTTCAGACTGTTCTCTATTCTTCCAATAGATGGATTATTTTTTCAAAGAGGAGTAAGAGAACCTTGTTTAGAAATTCTGTTCTCATTTTGGATAGTAGGGAGGTTGTTGACCTGCCTCAGTTTCCTCATGATGACTAGTCTTAGGGAGACTAATCAATTTGGAGAGAGTGCAGATAAAAGCAGGCACGAGATTCATCAGCCAGCTCTCAGCCAAACTGTTTCAACATGCCAATCTACCACAAGCCCTGTGTTTCCATACTGGCATTTTTTCCCAGAATTTCTTAGGAATTTACAGTTTTCTGAATCTGCCAATTTTGAGAAAAACAAAGAAGTCAGGAAAATGAAAAGCAAGTATTATAAATATCCTTTGCAAATTAAAGCTTAACGAGTAACACAGACATATTACTGGTTCTAAGGAATCCACTGACTTCAAGTTGAAAACAAGAGCAGGAAAATTTTAGGAGAATGAAAGATCAAGGTGGAATCTCTAGGAACTCAGCTGTCAGTCCCAAGACGCTCAGACTCTCATCATCAGTCAGTTTCCATTGTAGCCGTCCCCATGCTTGTGTGTGTCCCTGGCCCTGTCTGCTGCTGATGGTGAATCATTCTTGCAAATAAAATGAATATCAATGAGCTTATACACATAGTATGCTTTATACAAATCCTATGAGTGGTGCTCCAAGAAATAACAAGTTTCACAAATTAACTCCTAAAATTGACAATTTTAATATGAGAGTCCCTGTAGTATCATTAATCTTGCTAGGAGATCTGAACTCTACGTTATTGGAATACCGTCTAATAATGTCTGCTGGCATTTTCCAGTATTTGAATATTGCTATATTCTACAGTTCTTTGTAAAGACACTAAACTTAAAATTCCTTATTCTTCTTACTTATTCTTATTTATCAAACAAATTTTTCAGATATCCATAATAATGATTAAGGATTACAAAGAAAGTGGAAGGATTTTAAGAAAAACTTAACAGTTTTTGAAACTCCATAAAATTCCTGGGGATTCCTATTTCTTGTTCCCAAATCCTGGAGACCTTCAGGAATTTGAAAACACGGCTGTCAACTATATCTCCTAAAATTTTCTTAGTCTGGTGCCTTTATCTTTGTCTCTAGCCAGAGCTGTCATCCCCTTTGGATTGAACCAGCCTCCTAATGGGTTCTCCTCAGGTCATTCTCTGTACTGCAGTCAGAGAGACCTTACAAAAACAAAAATCTGCTGCTTCATCCCCTCACATAAGACACTTTAATGGCTTCTCATATGAAAAGGGGTTCAGCTTCATTAGTAACCTGGGAAATGAGCATTAAAACTGCAGATGTAGATCAGTACATACCTATCATGTTGGCAAAAAATGTAAGGTCTTAGCTCCACAAGTGCAGGGACAGTATTTGTTTTTGCTCTCCATTTTATTTATGAGCTTAGCACGATGCCAGACAATCGGTAGTGCTCCATGCCCATCTGTAGATGGATAGTGGATAGATAAATGAACAAAAATGGTACAGGCAAAAGCTCCCATTCTATGATATTGCATACAGCGTCACTCGTACACCTGAAAAAATACAGGGTCTTTCCCAGCGTCCCCTGGACTTTGTCCAATATGGCTTTCTTCTGCGAGGCCAGCATTCAAAAACTCTTTTGTCAAATGCCTTTTCCCATCAGAATGGTAAAATCAATTCTTATGAGCCTAAAGGTTCCCATCTTGAACATGGGAAGACTGTATAGCAGGTTTGGTACTTCCTTCCTTCTGAAAATTATCAAACTATATCAAATTATACAAAAGTCCATTCAAACATAGCCTAACATTAGCAACATCATTTCCTCTTGTTTTGTGGGATTGCAGTAAGAAAACAAATGAGGAAGTGCACATGAAAATGCTCCATGAAGCACAAGCATCATGCAGCATTAGTACCCAACACTGTTAAATCAGCATGCCTCCACCTTACAAGCACAGCCCCGTCCACCTAAGTTTCTATCACAGGGTCTGTGCTCAACATTAAGCCAACCTGGAGAGTTCCTCTCTCTATGTGGGAACTCCCTCTTGTGTCTCTTTGCCCTGTTTTGGGTGCCCCATAATTTGGCACCTAACTTCCACAGTCAAGGTCCTCTTTCTATTTGTAGAAAAATAGATTTTAGAGTTAAACACACCTTGTTTGGAATTTTGGCTTTGCAACTTAGAATGTCTTTGGATCTTGACCAGTTTCTTCACATTTCTGTGCCTCAGTTTCTACATCTGTAAAATGGGAGTGATAATCTCTCCCTAATAAGGGTGTTGTGTTTTGTGGACTGGATAATGCCATCTGCTTAAAGTAGCTTCCTTACTGTCTGTGTCATGATGAATATAAGATATATATTAGTTCCCTTCTGTTTTCCTGAGTGATCTCAACTGATTGAAAAGTTCACCTTCACTAATAGGACAGGGTAAAAAGTAGATTCTCTTCGAAAAGATGACAGGTGGACATATCTCATTAGGTAAGACAACTGTCAGTCTTGGAACAAAGCAAATGGTGAGAGATTTGGTCACACAGATGCCTAGCAGCCTTGCTCAATGACCACTGACACTTTGGGGTGATGGAAGGATTGGAACACACAAGAAAATGAGCTGACCTACTGAGGAAAGACCCTTGTCTGAAAATATGTTCTAGGAGCATGATGATTTTCCAGGTCTCAAAATCATAGCTTGCCAGGACTCGTGCCACCCTGGCTTGAGTGGACTGCTCCAGCACGTTCTGGGGACAATGCCAACAGCAATCTGGATACCAGCTGAGGGCCCCAAATTGCTTTATCCTCAAACCTACATTTTCAGTCTAGGAAAGGAGTTATCATCTTATATCAAGACTTGCAATAGGGATGGCCTTGTCACAAGTTAGCTGTGAGACTTAGTGCAAGACCAGCCCTGTCTGGGCCCCATACCCACCCATCTACAAACTGAGTAGACTGAACTTGGACAGTGTAAGGGCCTTTCCCAGTCTCGCATCCTGTTGATAAATAGTACAAGCCTCTGCTCATGGCAACTCATACTTCAGGATCACGGAACATCTCCCTTGGTTTAAAATCAAAATCATCTCTATTGTACTCGAAGTCTGCCCCTGCACTCCCCCGTTCTTCTAGCAGACAAGAGCAGCTTCTTACTGTCACAAGCTCCAGAGCCATCCTTCCTCCAGTCTCTGATTTCTTGCTTCACACTTGCACTGAGCTCTGCAGCCTCAGCTCTGTGACCACCAAGGTGCTGTCAGCACTTTGGATGTCACGTCATCCTGACATCAGCAAAGGATGCTTTTATTCGGTGCTCTCTCCCCGTCAATTCAACACAAATATCTGGTGCACGATATGAAAGTTTGCTTATTTCCACTCTGACTCAGTAAATGAATTGAATCAGAAGGGACTTTGATCAGAAATAAGACTCTTAGCTACAATGATCTCATATCGTGGATTTTCCAGGATAGTCCCATTTCAAACGTTACATTCCATTTACAAAGCAGGAATTCTAAACCTTAATCGTGAAAACACTCACCGTAGTGAGGATTAAGAGCAGGAATATGGCTGCAAAATTGACCTACATCAGAGATATAAGTGATGAGCAAAATCTGTGCCTGGTAGTCATAGTAAAATCAACTTGGACAGGAAGAAAGCACACAATTTAACAGGAGCCTTTTCACTGTGGTATCTCCCAGCATGTGCATTTTTTATGTGTGTGGTTTTACTGCCCTCTAGTGTTACATCATAAGAACACGTTGAACTTAGAAATACCTTCTCACCATCGATTTTATACAGTCACAGATCACGAAATATTAGAACTTAATGAAAAAAACTCTAAAGATAATCTAGCGAACATCACCAACTTTTGTATAAGTGGGAAATTGAAGACCAGAGAGGAAAGGACTTGCTCAGTCAGCCAAAATTAGAGACAGCAAGCTGTGAATGAATTAATCACCTCATCAATTCATTCATTCATTCACCTGTAGCATATGTTTTTATTGTATAGTATTGGAAAATAAATTACATTTTTTCCCCTAAGTTATATAATTTTCTCTGAGGTCCCTGAGGGCAGAGAGTTACATATCTCTGACCTCAGAATCAGAGTTCCTTTTTTTTTTTTTTATGTTGGTCTATACCAGGATCCGAACCCTTGAACTTGGTGTTATTGGCACTATACTCTAACCAACTGGGCTAACCAGCCAGCCCCAGAATCAGAGGATGTTGGTCTATACTAGGATCCGAACCCTTGACCTTGGTGTTATTGGCACTATACTCTAACCAACTGGGCTAACCAGCCAGCCCCAGAATCAGAGTTCTTAATTAAACTTTGCTCTTAAGCTCCTTTACATCCCCTAGAAGAGAGGTAAAATGGATCCTTTTCAGTCACAACTGTATTCCAAGTGCTTTGCACAGTTTGGAACATGTTGAGTGTTAAATCGATATTTGTCGAATAAATCAATAAATGAATGAGTGGCAGCATAGTTTGTTAAAATATTAATTGTGGAATTTTTTTGTTATGTTGTTATTGTTCTCATTGCTACAGGTGTGCAAACATTTTGTTGAATGGGCAGAATTTAACAGGGTACAGTCATAAAACAACTCTTTCCCAACTACTGCCCTCCCAAACCTGCTTAGTGGGCTAGTTTTTTGATTTTTTGGTTTTTGTAAAGTTTTCCCCATGTCTTGGTTAAATCTAGGGTGAGTCCCATGACTTTTGTGGTCACTTTCAGATATGAGTTCTGTTCACTTTTAAATTCAGTAATTAGATTTTCCGATAACTTCAACATAGACTTCTCTACTATTTGAGTGCCAATCTTAGACATGCAGACAGGGCAATGATGAGACACCACATAACCTATTAAATTGGTAAAGATAAAAGCACATAGTAGAACATTTCTGCTTCTGTCAATATCAGATTAGCATATTTCAGATCAACATTTTCTCCACAATTAGAAAGGCTGAAAAAAATACTACCAATATATGTGTAATATTATATATTACACATTATGTATTACATACCATATATAATGTATAATATATAATATGTAATTTATATTTGTGTGTGTATATATATCTCTATTGGTTTGTTTGCTAACATGGTTAAGGCTGTATACGTGTGTGCGTGTGTGTGTAATCTCACAACTAAGCAGGGTTAATTCTAAGAATTTGAGTGGTTTAACATTTGAAAATCAATTAGTGTGATTTGTCACATTAATATAAAAGAGAACGAATAGAAATCACATGATTATCTCAAAGGATGCTCAAAAGGCATTTGATAAAATTCAATACTCATCTGTGATTTTAAAAAACTCTTAGCAAACTAGTGATGAAAGTGAACTTCCTCACTCTAATAAAAGTTTATATAAAAATAATGCTTATCTTATACATAATGTGTAAATAAAATAAAGTAAACATTACCGCTAGTGAGAAATATTGAGAGTTTTTTCTAGAAATCAGTGATGTCCATTATCATAACTTTCATTTATAATTTACTGAAAATTCTTGACTTTAAAGTAAGGAGAGAAAAAGAAATAAAGGAATAAGGATCAGAGAGCAAAAAATAAAACTATAATGAATAGACAACATGATTGTTCATATAGAAAATCTGAAGGACATAAGTTAGTTCAACATGACTATAGGATATAAAATCAATATTCAAATATCACTTGCATTTCTATATGCATCCAATAAATAATTAGGAAATCAAACTTTATAAAAAATGTATTTACAATAGCACCAAAACATAAATTCTTAAACAAAAATTTAATGAAAGATATGCAAGTCTTCTGCATAGAAAAATAGACTATTCAAAGAAGAAATAAATAGAAAGATTTATCATGTCAATGAATCAGAGGACTTTAAATACAGGGATCCAAAACCCATGACCTCAGTGTTATAAGGCTGTGCTCTAACCAAGTGAGATAACTGGCCAGCCCTGACTTTACATATTAAAGAATTTTTTTTTCAAATTGATTTATATATTTAATGCAATCTTGATTGAACTCCCAGCATTTTAAATCAAAATTGACAACCTGCATCTAAAATTTATGTGAAATGCAAAGGGCCTGGCTGAACCAAAACAATCCTGAAGAAGAAAAGTAAATCTGTATGAATTGCACTAATGAATATCAAGAGTTATTATGATCTAACAGTAAGTAAGAGAGCACCGTATTGATGCAAGAGTGGACAATAGAAAATAAAATAAACTCACATATTTAGGAACATCTGTAACAAAAGTGAAGCAGTGTAACAAGGAAAAGAGCCTTTTTACTAAATGGTTCATGGTCAACAGGTTATCCATGTGGTAAAAGAAATGTGTTTTGTCGCCTACCTCACAATAAATATAAAAATCAATTCTAGGAAGATTGCATATCTCACTATAAAATGTGAAGCACTGAATATTCTAGAAAATAACGTTGGAGAATACCTGCATGATTGGCATAGGCAAAGATTTCTCTAACAGGACATAAAAACGCTAACCCTAAAGGAAAACTTTGATGAATTGTTCTACAGTAAAATTAGAAATTTCTGTTCATCAAAATTCATCATTAATAGAGGGAAAGGGCAAGCCAGTCTGAAAATATATTTGCAATTTATGTAACTAACAAAGTACTCATATCCATATGTATAAAGAAATCCACAAGAAAAATGACAACTCAAAATAAGTGAGTAAAAGGTATGAACAGACACCTCACCAAAGAGATCTAAATAACCAATACGTATATGTAAAGATGCATAACCTCATTATTTAAAATTATAATGTGATTCCACTGCATTCCTATCAGAATGCGTAAATAAAATGATTGATCATATTGTCTTAACAAGGATGGCAACTGAATTCTCATACACTGATAGTAGAAGTGAAAATTGGTACAACCACTCAGAGAAATCTTTTAGGAGTATCTATAAATTTTTAAGCACATATACAGCAAAAAAATCACCAGTGTAATATCTGCATCAAAAGCCATTCAAGAATGTGCATATAGCTGCATTGTTCTTAAGAGCCAGAAGGCATAAATAACCCAAAAGTCTACCCACAAATGAATGAATAATATATGGCATTATGGCATTTTCAGACAATAGAATCCAGACAGCTATGGAGATGCATATCAACAATTACATTCAACACATGAATGAATCTCAAAAACAGAATATTGCGCAGAAGAAACCAGACCAAAAAATGTGTACAATATGATTCCAAGCATATAAAGCACAAAAACAGGAAAAACTTAATCTATAACTTTAGAAGTCAGGATAGTGGTTATACCCGGGGGAGAACAGAGATTGAGAGGGCCAGGAAGGGGGCTTCTGAGCTGCCTGTGATGTGCACCTCTTCAGCTGTGCAGTGGTCACAGAGCTGTGTTCACTCTCTGACAAGTGTGCACTTAGGATGTGTTCAGTTTTCTGTGTGTATATTATACTGCAACAAAGCTTTTATTTAAACTGGTTGTGGAAAATTGAGCATAAACTGATGCACTCAGTTTCTGAAAGACAACGTGCTAATCTGCATTAGAAGTCATAAACATTTTCATGTGCCTTGACCCAGGAATTTCACTTCCAGTAATTTATCTCACCACAGTATTTAAGGATGTGTAAAAAAGGAAAAAAGATTTAGCTACAAAAAGAAAAGTTAAAGACAGCATTGTCTATAATAGTGAAAATCTGGAAATTACCTTAGTGTCAAACAAAAGATGGCTTAATAAATTGTGATATATTCCAAAATAGTTTTGTAAATATAAAATCAGAAAGTAAATGTATTGATTTGAAAAGCTATAAATAATTTATTAGGTCAAAAATTGCAAGTTGTCAAACAATATTTCTTTTAACATTCCAAATATGTTAAATAAACTGTTTATTGAACTATATTCAACAAAACTCTTTTTATTTTCCTGAGTGGTAAAAATTTAAGTGATTTTAATTTTCGCTTTTATTATTATCCTAATTTGTTATTTTATCATTATCCTAATTTTTTCCTAGCAACAATACACTATTTAAGCACACTTAGTGACTCCTGTCTGGTCACCCTAATCTTGTGATCCAAGAGACCTCTTGCATCTGGGGATTGGCTGCTGGCATATACGTGTGCCGAGACAGCTTTTCTGAGAATAAGTGTTTGCTGGAACAGATTCCAATGGGAAGCAGCAATGGGTGGGAGTGCCTGGGGTATCCTGGAGCTGATGCAGGTGTCTAATCACTCTTCTGTGGATCCTGTCAAAGTAGCCACCAGCTATTCATAATCACATGAATTCTGAATTGGAATGTTACGAATGTGAAAAATACGATTATTGCAGCTCAGGTAGAGTTTCTTTTTGTTTTTCATTTTTAGAAATACATGTTTATGAAATAGAGTGATAATGTAAACAGGATTGTGCTAGTACAGGCAGGAGGTAAACTTTGGAAGTTAAGACTCTGTTACAAAGTAGTTTAGGAGCCCTTCATCATTGCAGCTCAGGTAGAGTTTCTTTTTGTTTTTCATTTTTAGAAATACATGCTTATGAAATAGAGTGATAATGTAAACAGGATTGTGCTAGTACAGGCAGGCAGGAGGTAAACTTTGGAAGTTAAGACTCTGTTACAAAGTAGTTTAGGAGCCCTTCATCTGATGAGTACAATCCTCTCATTAAAAATATGTTCATCTGCTCATTCAATAAAGCTTTATGCTGACTATATCTAGTCATCAACTTAATTTTTTGTGTGTGGAAATTTAGACATAATAAAGCTATCTTTTTAAAAAGATAAGTTCTTTGGAGTTGGGGAAATGCTGGCCAAAGGATACAAAATTTCAGTTAGGAGAAATAAGTTCAAGAGATCTATTGTACAACATGGTTACTATAGTTAATAACAACAAATTATACTCTGGAAAATTGCTAACAGAGTAGATTTCAAGTGTTCTCACCTCAAAAATATAAGTATGTGAGGTGATGTATATGTTAATTAGCTCAATTTAGCCATTCCCCAATGTATACACATTTCAAAACACCATCTATTTTATTTGTTAATTAAAAATAAAGAAAAAAATGCTTCTTACTGAGTATGTACCTTGATCAGGCACTGGGATATTCTTTTTATAACACTAAGAGGCCGGTGGTTACTGAAGTCCCCATTTACAGGAACAGAAATGCTCTAAATGGTTACATAATTTGCTCAAGTACATGTCTACCAATTATTAGGGTCTGATCAGAATCCACATGTTTCTGCACCAAACTTTTTTATTTCCATTGGTCCATCTCCTCCTTTCAATAATCTTGTTAATTTATTTTTTTATTTATTTTTTTATTTTTTATTGAATCAAAATTGATTATACATATTTTTGGAGTTCAACATTGAGATATGTTGATCAAATCAATATTACTAGCATCTATATTATTACAAATCATAATTATTCTTTATGCCCCTTGTCCAATTTCTCCCCATCCCCCTTTCTCTCCCCCTTCCCCCTGTGATAACCTTACATTTCTTCTCTCCTTCTGAAAGAATAACGTTTACTCTGTTGATTTGCTGCACAAATGATCTGTCCAATGCTGAGAGGTGTGATCAGGTCCCCCAATATTATCATAGAGCAGATGCTTCTTCCGTCACTATGAACTGGGCTCTGTGGAGACAGATATCTTCCTCCTTTATCACTGCTGGTGACTCTCCTTGTGTCAACTCACTCCAGTGGTTGGTGGACCATCTGTGCAGTGGTTGTGGCATCTAGCCACCTTCACAGCAGCCATGGTTATCGTGGTGGCTGAGGTGGGCCACCCACATGGAGGAGATATTTTTGGCTTGCTCCTTGGTGCTGGCAGTGTACCTGGTTGTGGGAGGGGGGTCCGGTCCCTGGCTGCTAGCCCCGGGCCCCCTGGGTGGGCCCTGAGGTGTTGGTGGTGTGCCTGGATGTGGGAATGGAGGTCCGGTCCCCGGCTCCAAGCCTTGGGTTCCTAGGCGGGTCCCAAAGTACTGGTAGTGTGAGTGGCTGTGGGCAGGGGTCCTGCCCCTGGCTCCATACCTCATGTCCCCTGGCAGGCCCCAAGGTGCTGGTGGTGTGCCTGGGCCAGAACTAATTTTTTGTCCTTTGCTTACTTCTAACACAGGGGAACTTCCTGTGGGAACCAGTTCTTGAGCTGTGTGGTTGAGCTAAATTGCTGCTTTGCTGCTGTTTCCCTAGGGAAGGTTTTTTGTGCAGCTCAGGGTTTAATGGTTGACCTTATAGGTACTTCCGGCTCGACTTCCGGCTCTCCAGGTACTTGGTGCACCTGGGTTGTGTAGAAACTCTGATCTGGACCTGAGTCTTTTCATCAAACTGCACCTCATGCAATTCTGCATTCCAGACCAGTCTCCTCTGGGTGGTCCTGTGCTGATTGGGGGGTGTATTGGCTGTCCTTGCTGTGTCCCAGCGTTCTCCTGGTGGGCACGTCTCCCCCACCGCCAGTGCGCCAAACACTTCCCATGGGATGGGCCATGCGCATACCTTGCGCTGACTCACCAGCCTGAGTGGCTCCCTTTTTTCAGCTGTTCTGGCTCCTCGCTCCTGTGTGGATCCATGGGAACCCTGTTAGTGGTCTTGCTGTCCTGGGGGCCACCAAAGTCCTCTTCTCACCTTCCGCCTCCAAGTAATTCCATCTATAGGGCACAGCTGCGGCTTCTGCCAGCTCCTGCTCCACGTGCTCCAGCATTAAAGCAGCCACGGCCCAGAACGCTGAGAGCAGTTTTTTCTTTCTCTCGTTGTCGTTTCTCCTGCCTTTATGAGTTCCGTAGGTCTCTCCTCCTCTTCCCCTGAGCTCCATCAGCCCCAGCTTGGCTGATGTTACATTTTTATAG
>NW_007726394.1:818476-825194 GCF_000696425.1 Galeopterus variegatus | reverse complement strand
TTAATCAAAAAGACAGAAAATAACAAAAGCTGGTGAGAATGTGGAGAAAAAGGAATTCTTATGTATTCTTATACACACTTGATGGGAATGTAAATTTGTACAGTCATTATGGAAAACAGTATGAAGTCTCCTCAAAAAAACTAAAAATAAAACTACCATGTAATCTGGCAATCCAAAGGAAAGGAAATTAGTATTTCAAAGAGACATCTGCACTTCCATATATATACTGTAGCCCTCTTCACAATAGCCAAGACATGGAATCGACCTAAGTGTCCATCGGTGAGTGAATGGGTAAAAGAAATACAACATATATACACAATGGAATACTATTCAGCCTTTAAAAAGAATGAAATCCTGTCATTCACAGCACCATGAATGACTTTGGAGAAAGTCCTGTTAAGTGAAATGAGCCAGGAACAGAAAGAGAAATGCCGCATGTTCTCAGTCACTTGTGGAAGCTGAGAGAGTTGATGCGTAGAAGCAGAGAGTGGAATGGTGGTTAGTGAGGCCGGGAAGGGCAGGGAATGCTTACAGCTGGCAGGACTAAGATCTGGTGTTCAATAGCATTGCAGAGTGACTATAACAGCTATTTATTGTATAGTTTCAACTACCTAGAAGAGAGGATTTTTGAATGCTCCCAACACAAAGAGATAATAATGTTTCAGGTAATGGAAAAAAAAATCAGTAGTTTCCAGGGTTTGGGGTATGGGAGGGAGAGAGAGTAACTTTTTATTTATTCGTTTTGTTCATTTTAGACTTTTAGAGAAAACGAGTAACCAGAAGAAGTTCAAGGGCACAGGAAATACAAATAATCCCACTGCCAAAGGAGGTGAAGCACACAATTCTGACCGTTTTGTCATGATTCAGTCAAGTTTTTTTCTTCTGTGGCTTTTTATCTGTTTTTATGTGTAGAAGTAATGTATTACCCACAGGCCCAGCAAAAAACAGATAATACACTTAAACTGGGTAACTTGAAGAGAGTTAGTAAAGTTACTGTTTAGAAGGGAACAGCAGGCTGTGAGAAAACCACACAGATGGTGCACTTGAGGTCTGGTAACAGTGAGGTGCTGTCACCACCCAGAATCCAAAGGAGAAAGGGGCACAATGATCAGAACATGAGACGGAGAGAGCTGTGCGGGGGGCCGGGAATAAATACCTTATTGTCCCTCTTCTCCTTCGCAGCCAGTGGCCTCCATGGGTCAAACACACAAGAAACCAGCGACCGAGGTCGCCCGTTGCTGCGGCCAGCCTCCCAGGCGTGGGACAGGTGGAGGAAGGCGGAGCGTCCATCCAGAGAGGCAAACAGGAGGCATCCAGCTCGAACAGGAGCATGGCTTTGTAGTGTAATATTGAAACATCAGAGATAAAGGACTGTCCCCCTCCCCCAAAGGCTAACCATAGTTTTAAGTTTAGTATAGCTCCTTCTAGAGATTTTTCTAAGTAATTACCTGTATAATATATGCCCTCACAAAATGCACAGTTTTGTTCTGCCTGTGTGGGGTGTGTGTTTTGTAAACGGTGTGATACAACATGTATCGTAAAAATACGTGCTTTTTCACACAACAATATGTCTTGGACTCTTTCCATGTCAGCACGTGTACATCTAACATGTTACCTTAAACCCTTGGATGGTGTTCTAAGTGTGGTCAATAGGAGGGCTGTTCTCCAACATCCAGTTCTCCCTCTTTCTGGGCATACAGTAGGATGGCAATTTCCCACACTATTAAACTCAGGTGTGCCGGTGTGATTGCCCTTGGACAAGAACATAGACACCAATGTCACGTAGGTCACTCCTAGGCAAAAGCTCTAAGAGCCAACACATACTTCACCGCCTTTCTCTTTTCCCCTGGGTAGGATGGCAATTTCCCACACTATTAAACTCAGGTGTGCCGGTGCGATTGCCCTTGGACAAGAACATAGACACCAATGTCACGTAGTTCACTCCTAGGCAAAAGCTCTAAGAGCCAACACATACTTCACCGCCTTTCTCTTTTCCCCTGCCGTGGAGACTAGAGGTATTCTAAACCAGCACTGTCCAGTGAAAACATAATGCAAGCCACTGCGTAATTTTAAATGATCTAGAAGTCACATTAAAAAATGTTTAAACACAGGTAAAATTAATTTTAATTAAGTATTTTATTTACCCAATATATCCAAACCATCATAACTTCAACTTGCAATCAATACTAAAAATTACTAATGAGATATTTTATATTTTTGTACTAAACCTTTGAAATCCGGTTTGTACGTTATGCTTAGAGTGTATATCAGTTGAGACCAGCTGCATTGCAAGTGCTCAATAACCACAGGTGGCTAGTGGCTACCGTGTGCGACCGCACAGTTCTATCTGGACGTTAAGGGTGACACAGAGCTGAGTTTCTGACAGAAGTGGGATGGGGATATGGCGTGAGTGAGAAAGCATTTTTGTTTTCTTAAAGCATCAGAATTTGGGTATTGCTCACTCCCATCGAATCACCTGGTCTATCCAAACAAAAACATATATCATAATTCATTTAATCATTTCCCGGTGGGTGAACAAACAAGCAAATTGTTTCCAGCTTTTCATTGTTATAACAAGATGTTGGTGATTATCCTTATGATCATTTTTTTGTGCTCACATGCAACTTTTTCTCTGGGGTAAGTACCCAAGAATAAAATCATATGCATATTTTTTTATTTTTACAGATATATCTCAAAGGCTGTCCAGAGTGACTTCACAAATTCTCACTTCTTTCAGAAGTATATGAAATTGCTCATTTTCCCCATATCGTTACTAATAGCTGATATCATCTAATTTTTTCATTTCGAATATTTTTCTATTTGTTCTTATTTATATCTCTGATATTATACTTGACATAATACATAGCCTGTTCTTTTAATATCATAAATATTTTAATCAAATTAAAATTCTCTATAAACCTTCTTTTTAAATGGCAACATAAAAATATGATAAAGCTATACCAAGTCAATTTAACCATTTCCCTAATTTTTTGGACAGTCACACTGGGATTATTTCCAATCTTTACTATATATAACACCGTAATGAACGTCTTTTGTACATACAACTTTTTACACGTTTTGGTTATTTTTCCTTAGGATAAATTCTAAAAGTGTCGTTATTGGGTCGATAGGCCCACAAACTTGTTTACAGTTCTGGATATTCACTAGCAGATTATTTTTTTTCCAGAAAACTTGTATCAGTTACACTCCTTTAGGGAAATTTCAGGTTTACATGACATAAATTGTATACTTGCTGTGTGCAGATGCTATTAGATACATTATCACATGTAGTGCTCACAGAGTCCCATGAGGTAAGCAACAGGCAAATGACCCATCCAGGTCACAGGGTAAGTGATATTTGAACCCAGCTTCAGACAGCACACGCAGGCTTTTAGCTTGTTTTGTTGAATAATTCAACTATCTTCTTTACATTGCCCAATAAAAAAATAGCCTTCTCCTTAAACCCCCTTTCACCCACAACTCTGGGCCCCAAATAATCTACTAGTTTAGATCTCCAAGTAGAAAGAACTAATATTAAGGATAGGTATTCCTGAAGGAAAAACCTCCTCAGCTCTTGAAAATAGAAATGTCAAACTATAACTTCAAGATACCAAGAGAGGGTGCTGCTGGCCCATAATCTGCTTGAGAAACAACCAGAAAAGCTCTCAAGAGGAGGATGACAATTTTTGAGAGAGACCTTCCACTGAAGGAATATTAAACTAGTGTCTGGCATAGAGAGAGCTGTTTGCAATGAGACTCACTGGGGCTCTTTATTTGGGTAATTTATCTACACAAACCACCTTGTTTCAAAATGAAAGGAGAGCCAGAAAAAAGTAAGATATTGAACTGTTTTAGGTAGAAACCATAACATATTTCTTAGCACAGTTCCCACTACTGCAGACAACAATGAAATGTAAGTGGGGAAATAGGGCCAAACACAAAATTTTCTTTTAGAGCTCAGTAGGGTTGAGTGTGTTAGAAAAGATCAGAAACAATCTCTGGACATTTTTACATTTTGTTCCTTGGACACTTGACATACTGTAGTATTAGCTGAAAGCAGAATGTTTGTTTGTGCCCTCTGAAGACATCCCTCTCCTGCTGTGATTTGAGTTTTTTTCTTTCCTTGACTGTGGCCATAGTATCCTGATTACTTTTTCTCCCCTGACTGCCACATCTCCATCCCCCTCTGCCCCACCCCTACCCTGCATACTGCAGCCTGAATGAACTTTCTAAGAAGAGTTGGATCCCATGGCTTCCCTCTTCAAAACCAAAAGTGGTTTCCCACCACCTAGAAGATAAAAGTCTTCACATGTCTCGCACTGCCTTCAGAATCAAGCCTCCACCCACTTTTCAGCCTCATGTTATGCTACTCTCCTGCACCCCCTCCAAATTCCGCATTCCAGCCACACTGGACTTCTTGCCTTCTGCTACGGTCTGAATATTGTTCCCCAAATTTTAGATGTTGGAATGTTATTCCCTGTTGCAACAGTGTTGGGAAGTGGGAACTAAGGGGAGGTGCTTAGGTCATGAGAGCCCCACCCTAATGAGGGGATTAGTGTTGGTTTATGTAAAAAGGCATTGCAGGAGTGGCTGCACTCTCTTCTGCTCTTCTCACTTGTGAGAACACCATGTCCTCCTCTCTGAAGGATGTAGCAACAAGGCATCATCTTGGAACCAGAGATCAAACTTGCTGCTGCCATGATCTTGGACTTGCCAGCCTCCATAACTATGAGAAATAAATACCTGTTCTTTATAAATCACCCAGTCTCAAGCATTCTGTTATAGCAGCACAATGTGGATGACAACACCTTCCTCCAAACGTGCTCTGCTCTTTATCTCAAAAGCTTTGTACCTACTCTTCCCTCTACCTGGGAGGTTCTTCACCATTTTATTCAATCTACCAAATTCCTGCTCATTTGTCAAAACCCAGTTAAGTCACCTCTTCCTAATACCTTCCCCAAACCTCCAGATATAGTCCCTTATATTAGTCAGGGTTCTCCACAGAGACATAACCAATAGGACATAAATAGATAGATGAGAGAGGATTTATGATGGGAATGGCTCAAGTGATTATGGAGACTGACAAGCCCCAGGATTTATCATCTGCAAGTGGTAATGTGGGTAAGACCACGTGCAAAGGCCTGAGAACCTGGGACACCACTGGTGCAAGTCCCAGAGTCTGAAGGTCAGAGAACCTTGAGTTCTGATGTCCACGGGCAAGGAAAGATGGTGTCCCAGCTAAAGAAGAGAGAGAAAATTCTCCTTTCTCTTCCTTTTTGTTCTTTATGGGCCCTTAGCCAATTGGTTGGTGACAGACTGCACTGGGTGAGGGCAGATCTATTCCTCACTCAGTCCACTGATTCAAATGACAGTCTCTTCCAGAAACACCCTCACAGGCATACTCAGAAATAATGTGTTACCAGCTATCTGGGTATCCCTTATCCAGTCAGGTTGACACCTAAAATTAGCCATCATATCACTCCTCTGCTGGTACCCTCATAGGTGATCTTAAGGTCCACATCATGTTGTTATCTCATTTTGTGTGTCCATCAGTACCTCTATACAGAGAGCTCCTACAGGAAAGGGGCTGTATCTCATGCATCATTTAATTCCCAAATCTAAGCTTGTGCCTGGCATATAATAGACTGTCAATAAACTATTATCATTATTATTTGCATTTGGATAGATAGACAAGTTTTCGTCAATAAACTATTATTATTATTATTTGCATTTGGATAGATAGACAAGTTTTCTATGAACTTCAACAATTTGGCAACATGCCATATATATCATTCTAAAAATTTTTAGAATTTAGGTTCTGAGATATCACTATAATTTTACAATTCACACTGCAGATGATGTTTGTCTGTGCTTAATTTTATTCTTTTCTTCTGGATGTCAATAAACTATTATCATTATTATTTGCATTTGGATAGATAGACAAGTTTTCTATGAACTTCAACAATTTGGCAACATGCCATATATGTCATTCTAAAAATTTTTAGAATTTAGGTTCTGAGATATCACTATCATTTTACAATTCACACTGCAGATGATGTTTGTCTGTGCTTAATTTTATTCTTTTCTTCTGGATGATTTAGTTTGGACCAAAGGGAAGAAGATATCTGAGGCTAGAATTTGGGCCAATGTAAGCATAGGTTTCTTAAAAGAGATGAAATTTAAATAAGGGGATGGAGATTTCCCAATGGGTAAGAAGGAAAACCTGCTCTGAGCATCTGACAGAAGAAAGCAGAAAGATTAAAGTGGAGAGGGAAGCAAGGATCCTTGAGAACAGGTTGTCACACTGTAGGTAAGAGAGATAAGAGAAAATAGAAGTGAGTTAGGAAGGAGAAAGAGGAGTGAGTCTGGGCATTTATTTCTCCTCTTACAATTTCTATTTCTGCCGCCAAAGGTAGAAATTAACATTGGTGAAAGATAATTCCCAAATTTCTACCAAATCTCCATATTCTTTCAGATGACAATGAAGACAGTCACTAACAGGAACATTATTCACCCAGAGGTCTGTGGAGTTTGTCACTTCACAATGTACGCTATTCTAATCAGTCTTAAAACTCTTCCCACTGGCCCTATATTCACACAGAAAGTCATAGCCAACGGCCTCTCTAACCCCTGTACCATGCCCGTGTGGGCATGCACACACACAGACATGAGATCTCACACATCTACTATCCCACGTGGGAAATGATTCCATTTTCCT
>NW_007726394.1:812217-818326 GCF_000696425.1 Galeopterus variegatus | reverse complement strand
AGTCACTAACAGGAACATTATTCACCCAGAGGTCTGTGGAGTTTGTCACTTCACAATGTACGCTATTCTAATCAGTCTTAAAACTCTTCCCACTGGCCCTATATTCACACAGAAAGTCATAGCCAACGGCCTCTCTAACCCCTGTACCATGCCCGTGTGGGCATGCACACACACAGACATGAGATCTCACACATCTACTATCCCACGTGGGAAATGATTCCATTTTCCTGTTGATGGATGGAGCTCTTTGGGTTGAGATGAACCATCTGTCTCCCAAATGGCATTTCTAGTGCTTCAATCACATCTCCAATAATCACTTCCCCTAAACACATTAGTGGGAAATGATGTAAAAAATAATTAAGCGTAACTATCCACTGCATTAGGAATTGATGGTATCTATGTTTTGTAAATTAGAGACATGTAGAAGAAAATGATTATTCTCACAGCTCATTGCTACAGAAAGATCTCTTCGTTGTTGCACAGAATTCATCCCAGGAAGATGAATGTTTGAGAACTTGGTGGTTCAAAGGAGAGAAGTGAAGACTTTAAATAAAAGAGAGAGCTACTTAGAAAAATGAAGGAGACAGATATTAAGAAGGTTATGAAAAAAGGGTGAGTAGAAAAAGGGAATTAGTCAGTAAAATTTGCTTCTAATCTTAAAGAAATTAAATACAGTCTGTAATTGATTAGCATAGTTCCAATGATCCAAGCAAACCAGGTAGACATTTGGTTCCTACAACATTGCTTCTGGCTTAAAATAAATTCTTGCCATATCCTTAGACACAACTTTTTTCATATTTCCACTAACTCACCTATGAAAAGACTCTTATCCTAAAGAAAATAGGTAGAATTTTTGTTCCTCACTATCTACCTTGCTCAAAAACACAACCAAGAAAATGAAACAATAGCTCTCAACTGCATGAATGCTGCTTTTTTGGGACAAAATATTGCCCCATCTCTCCGTTAGTGCACTCCACACATATACCCTCTTTTTCAGTAGATTTTATATTATTTATGGACATAAACAACTAAAAAAGATTATGAGGGAGGGGAGTGTGTATGATGAGCGTGTGTGTGTGTGTGTGTGGTGTGTGTGTATGTGCAAGAATTTTTCCACACTGGCTGAGAGCCCAGTGGAAACAAGAAATTGGGCTGGGAACTACACATATCATTTTGTTCTTTGGTTATAAAATATGATGAGAAAAGTTGACTAGAGTTCAAAGTCACCAAAGATAAATAACACATATAGCAACATTTGGCTCTGCATAAAGATGATTTATTCAAGGGCCGACCCCATGGCGCACTCGGGAGAGTGCAGCGCTGGGAGCGCAGCGATGCTCCGGCCGTGGGTTCAGATCCTATATAGGGATGGCCGGTGCACTCACTGGCTGAGCGCAGTGCGGGTGACACCAAGCCAAGGGTTGTAATCCCCTTACCGGTCACAAAGAAGGCATAAAAAAAAAAAAAGATGATTTATTCAAGCATACCAGAGGGGGGAAAAAAACATTATGAGATTTATCAGAATATTTTACAGAATTGTGAAAGGCTATGTTATTGTGAAGATGAAGAGAAACAGCAAATCTTTGAAGGTAATTTACTACAGAAATTAGAAAAAAGTTTAGAAAATTATTCGGATTCTTAATAAGATACGAGGAGATATGGACATTATGAAACATGAAAGGAACATTTGGGAAAAGCTAAAATGAAAAGACAACATAATGGGATAGAAGAGAAGACAGATAATACACAGATTTCCTGTAAACTAAAAGTACAGAATTAAGCATACATTGGAGGCATTAAAGATCAGAAGCTGCAGAAAAAGTTCAATTCAGTAATACATAAAACAAATTTTAAAATATATTCCATAATTAGAGGAATGAAATAAAAATTAAAATGGGAACGATAATATATAGGGAAAACAGGGAGTAGACATCTCACTTAATTATAAGAATTTCTAAGAAAAAATTCAGAATCATTGATATTGAATGAGTAATCAAGAATAAAATTGAAGAAAGTTCTGCAAAATTTTTTTGAGGGGGAAATTTATTAACAATACTTTGGGGAGAGGGGAATCTTACTACATCAATTAGATGAAATCCTTGCAAATGACCTATATCTAGTTATAAATCTGAAAATATTTTAATTATGAGTGAAAAGAAAATTCTACAATTATCTTTTCAGATGACTCGTAAATTACACACGAGGAAATATATATCTGTTTGGCTCCAAGATTTTCCTGTGTGATGTAAAATTATAGAGAAAAAGAAGAATGCAATAGTTTTGAGGAGGAAACAATGGGATACAATAAATCACATGTGAAAGCAACAAGAAAATGCTCTCAGATACACTGATGATAAGTATATGTACATATCTATCTTTTAAAAAATACTTGAAGAAATAACTTCAATTGGCAAAAAGGCCTCAGGTTAAGAATTAGAATGACACGCATAAAAGTATTGGAATTTCTTCTGCCATTCAAAAATCTCTGTTCTGAGGAAATAATTTTATATGCTGTGATTTAGTGTACATGTATATTAATTGAAGCATTATTTCTTTTTGCCATAAGTTGTAAACAAGCTAAATGCCCGACATCATAGAAATATCCAAATGATGGATTATTCCTTACTCATTAAAATTAATATTTGGGAAGAATTTTAACAAGTGAGAAAATACTTATAATACAAAGTTAAATGAAGAAAACATGATAGAAGTTTGTTAATACATAATAATACTTATTATGTAAAATCACATGTGGGAAAATAGGTTAGAAGAAAAGATAACGACTGTCGAGTACAGGTGCCTCTACACAGGGGATTAGGGCTGAGCGTTATACTATGCAGTTTCAAAATTTTCTAGGAAAACCTAGAAGATAAGGATGGAGAAGGCAGAAGGAATCAGAATTTAGAACTTGAAAGGATATTAGAGATTGTCTAGTATTGCAATTCCCAACCATGAAGCTATTTCTAGAAGCCCTCAAGCATCATAATGTCTGGAAACTATACCTCAGGTTTTCTAATAACTGGTCTGATAGCCTTTCTAATACCCCACAATTTGCATGACCTGGAGCGTCCTCATAGGACTAAAGGCTGGGACACCTGGTTATCACTGGAATAGATCATACTCTATCCCAGGAGGAGAATATGTGTAATATTTTTGAATACCCCACAATTTGCATGACCTGGAGCGTCCTCATAGGACTAAAGGCTGGGACACCTGGTTTTCACTGGAATAGATCATACTCTATCCCAGGAGGAGAATATGTGTAATATTTTTGAAGAAGCATTTGCAATGCAAAGAGCATGAAGCCCAACAGGATGGGCTTTCAAATATGACTCAACTGCTTAAAAGCTGGATGATTTTAGGCAAGCCAATTAACCTTTCTGAATCTCTGCATCCTCATAAAAGTGTTCTAAGAATTAAATTGGATGACACATGTGGAGTACCTGGCACGCTGCCTGGCATGTAGACAGACCCCTATTATAACTTGATTCCCTCTACTCCTTCACAGTTTTCAAAGCCCACACCGATGATCATCTGACACCCTGAACTCATAGTCTGAAATGGGGAGCACTCTGTGCCCCATTTTCAAACATAATGGAACAGCTTTCATTTGTCCCCTAACGTGCTCCAAGTGCCCTTTTCTGTTAAGCTTCTTAACTGAACACTGAGAACAGCAGCTCCCATCGGCGAGTGTTCTAAGGGGCTCCCTGCTTCCTTGCAAATCTGCCTCTGTTTCAGCCTGGTTTCTTTGCCTCTCACAACGCCAATGGTAGCCTCCATGGGGACTTCGTGCAAGGCTGGCTAAGCCACAGGGAGCAGCAGCAGGCAGCTTCCTCTCCTGGAAATAACTCCCACGCCAGCCTGGCATGGATGCGGGCATTCCCTGGGGCCAAGTCATTCAAGGCCCAGACTTGCTGATGGAGAAAGTAATGTGCAGGCCTGACACCTTTTTACAGCTTAAGGGACAAGCCCCAGGGGAAAGGCAAAGGAGGAAGGCTGGTTTGGAGCCATTTTGGGCCCCAGACTATCCTCTAACCACATTCTTCTCTCATTTTCTCACTGCCTGGCATAGACCATGACAATCTCAACAAGCTTCTGCCCACTCTGCTCTCCCTTCTGGAGCATTTTTTCTATACTCTTCACAGTCTCCACATTATAATAAGCATCCTTTATATGTCAGTTGTGATCCCATGTCCCCGGGAAGCCTCTCCATCCCCCGCCTCCCCTCAACCCCTGTGGCACTAGCTTACCTCCCTTCCTCGACCGTGTTTGTGAATTAAGATTCTGGAGTCAGACAGAATGAACCTGAATCGTGGCTCTTCCTCTCATTAACTGTGTGATCTTGAGAAAGTGACTAATGTTTTCTGAAAAGGGTGTCCTCATGTGAAAAATAAGAGATACTAATAATGAATATCTCATAGGAGTGCTATGACGGTTAAACAAAATAAAGCATAACAAAGACTTAGAAAAGTTCCTTGCACATAGTTAAGTGTCTAATAGATATTTTCTAAGTTACTTAAATTCTTTACTGTGAGTTCCTGTAGGGCAAGATTAATCATCCATTCATTCATCCGTTCCTTGCACATAGTTAAGTGTCTAATAGATATTTTCTAAGTTACTTAAATTCTTTACTGTAAGTTCCTGTAGGGCAAGATTAATCATCCATTCATTCATCTATCCATCTATGTGCCAATTCAACTATCCAACACTTGGGACCCAGAGATAAATCAAAACCCAGTCTTTGCCCTCAAGGAGCTGGCAGTCTTACCAGGGAGACAGGAATGCAAACAAGCTTGTTATGATGTGATACATCTGAAAGACTCAGGGCCTGCCAACTTGGAACCTGTCAGTCTCCCCAGCAATGTGACAGCTGAGAGTATTCTCATCTGGCTGCTGTGGGCCTCCTTGTCATTACTCCTGGCTGCTCACTGAAGCTTCTTTTTCCCAGGGAAAGAGCTGGAAGCCATGGCTACCCAGGAGTCTGAAGGGACTTGTGTTATGACCTGATTCCAATACCATCACAACCTCCACTTTTGCTGTATGGGAAATAAAACAACTTTTTAGCACAGGCTGCTAAAGTCTTTAGGACATTTTCCAGGATTTTAGTCCATCCAGACTAATTATACCAAGCTGAGGGTCAGCAGATCAACTCTGGACATGATTCTAAAGTCAGCAGAAGGTGCAGGACACCTGATGACTTGTCAACACCTTCCACCAAGCAGGTCTATCTAAACCATCCCAAACAAGGAATGAGATAAGTCCTGTCTCTGGAAGATTTTCAGAGACGTCTGTTCCAAGGATGCCCCTTCCAATATGAGATTAATCATAAAACCTCTGAATCATCATACACAGCTATGGGAGCACACAAATACAGAAATAGTGTCAAATCAGCTCAGGGGATTACAACAGCCTGTGAGCACAGCCTTAGTCAGGGCTGTGATTCCCATGTAAGCCAGCTGGCCTCTCTCTGATGCCAGCAGACCTGCCAGCAGATATGACAACATGTGGTCTTCAGGGACCAGGGGAAAATGTAGACAACTCTGCATAGTCACCATGACCAAAAATCAAAAGATCTATCCTAAATTGCCTCTGTGCCTTTGCACATAATGTTCTTTCCAATTGGCAGCCTTTGCCTACCTGGCACATCCAGCTGTTCTGCAGAGACGTTGCTAATGTGTCCTCTCCTCTGTGAAATTTCCCCTAATACACAGTCACTTGATGCTTCCAAGAGTTCTGTTCAACAGACACTTATGAGGTTCTCTATTGACATACATGTGCACGTCACTATATTTTATTACTTGTGTACATGTCTCTAGTCTTTGTTAGACTTGAACTACTCAAGGGCAGGTGCATATCTTCTCCATTCCAATGCTTAGCACAAATTTTGTATTAGAAGAGATGAATAGAGAAGATGAATAAATAAGAAAGCGAGAATTCCAATCACACGAGTGGGGTAGGCACAGAGTTTCCATCAGCAAAGAACCAAGAGAAATGGAATAGCCTCTGATGATCACCCCAGCTAGGAGTAGATCATATTCTACTTCTGAGTGTCCTCAGAAGTGGGCCGCTTTTGAGCTGGCATGCAAGATATCAACTCAGCCCTTATTAG